>NC_133773.1:33327227-33383550 GCF_003597395.2 Chelonoidis abingdonii
AACAAAGACTGTGAATGGCTTGCCAACTACAGAACCAGTTTCTCCTCCCTTGGTTTTCACACCTCAACTGCTAGAATAGGGCTTCATCCTCCCTGATTGAACTAACCTCGTTATCTCTAGTTTGCTTACTAGCACATATATACCTGCCCCTGGAAATTTCCACTACATTCATCTGACGAAGTGGGTATTCACCCACGAAAGCTCATGATCCAAAACGTCTCTTAGTCTATAAGGTGCCACAGGACTCTCTGCTGCTTTTACAGATTCAGACTAACACGGCTACCCCTCTGATACTTGACATCATAGGCCTAGTTTTGCAACTTTAACCTCTAATGAATCAAGGCAAAATGTTCCCATCAGAAAAGTAAACTGATCACAAGTAGACCAAGGGGACCAACAGTGAATGGATCCCATGTACATAGAGAGGTTATATCCCTGTTGGTCCATTATAAGTCTTGTTATGTACAAATAAAGTAAATTGGTTTAAAAAAATCAGATTTATCGTTATATGGGAACTGTCATTCTTCTTGATGTCTCCTTGGATCTCTCAAAGGAAGATAAGAAAAATGAATTTAAGATGGGAACTAAGGGACACAGACAATGTCTGCCCATCACATTTGAACTTTAGTCACTAGCCAATGATTTTAACCAATATATTAATATGATACATAAAGATGCTTATAGCTATCTGTATAACCAAAGTTAATTATAATTAAAGCCATGATATTGTTGCAGAAAGCATAATTTCCAGCACCCACTGCAACTGTTTTTGCAATGTCACTCACTGAAATTTGGCCCAACCACCCCTCTGTTATGCCAGGGGGCAGCCAGGTGAAATTTTAGAGAATGACATTGCAATGTGGCACCACCAGGGCTCCCCCTGGCCCCAGCCCTATGGGAAGCACAAGCTCTAGCACCGTTCCCACCCACCAGCAGCCACAGTTGAAGTCTTCAAGGTCGTGCTGGAGCTGCTGCTGCTCTGCAGGGTTGGCACTGCGATCTGGTGCATGGGGTCATACCACCACTGAAATTTGTCCTGGCTGCCCTTCTGTCATGGTGGCAGAGTGCCCAAGCCAAATTTTAGTGAGTAATCTTGTGCCAGCCTCTCACAGCGCCTCCAGGGGTCTCTGAGCTGGGAACTGGGTGCAGGGCTTCAGGCTCTCTCATACCATGGGCACTGGTGGAAAGGGGCTGTATCCACAAGTGTGCCCCCCCACAACCACCAGGCCTCCAAGCATGGAGGCAGTGGTGGAAGCAGACCATGACGATAATCTCAAGGACTTTGCCTTCCACAGTGGACAGTGAGAGGAGCTGGATGGAGGGGCTTGTGCCTCCTGCATAGGTGGGAAAGGGAACTGGTGCTATCAGCCCCCGACAGGGGCTTCAGAGGTGGGGGCCTCCGTTTAAGGTAGAGTGGCCTGTTAACACCTCTGCAGTCATAGGACAAAAGGAGGGGGTTAGTGGGTTGTTGCAATAAGCCATAAATCCAGTGTGTCTGTTCAGTCCATGACTTTTAGTGTCTTGCAGAGTTATGAATTTGATTTCCCAGGCTCATCTTTGGAAAGTGTTGTACAGCTTTCCTTTGAGGATGACTACATGCAAGGTGGAACAGATTGTTTAGCATAAGTAGTTAACATTTAGCTGTGACACTTGGAATACCTTTCCCAGACCTGAAGAAGAGCTCTGTGTGGCTCGAAAGCTTGCCTCTCTCACCAACAGAAGTTGGTCCAATAGCAGTTATTACCTCACCCACTTCATCTTTCTAATAAGCTGGGGATGACATGGCTACAACTACAATGCATGTGACAACCTAACAGTTCTCAGACTTAACTTATTTGTAAATCTGTCCCAAAAAACTTTTACAACATTGACAAGTAGTTTGTAAAAGCACTTTAAAAGTGACATTGACAGAGATATTAAGATTGTTTATTTCTCTGGACACAGAATGCTAGGGGCTGAAAGGAACGTGGTTTTTTTCTTCCTACTGTTCAAATTTGAGGAGGTTTCTCAAGGTTCTAGGGACTTTCTGCAGTTAAGTTACTGTGTAACATCAAGAAACCTAAGATGTCCACAGGGAGATCTGAGAAGACAAAGGAAAAATGCTGGTGAGCATTTCCAAGGTAGGTCCTCCAAATACAGGATCATTACAGAGATAGAGGCGACACATAGTGATAGTGTGCGGGGGGTGGGGAGAGAAGAGAGGGCAGAATTTAAAGGTTTCAGGGAAGGGTATATAAGCCCTGGCAGAAATCTGAGGGGGCATGTTACCCTGTGTGACCCCCCACATCACCTCTGATTACAGAAGAGGTGAAAACTGGCTCAAGAATTACGTATAAGGAAGGTATCAGAGGTCTATA
Source organism: Chelonoidis abingdonii (assembly GCF_003597395.2). NCBI lineage: Eukaryota > Metazoa > Chordata > Testudines > Testudinidae > Chelonoidis > Chelonoidis abingdonii. Next base: position 33,329,585 of record NC_133773.1, read on the forward strand.
CACCTAAGAACAATCAATACGTACACAGTCTATACAATGAGTGGTATCCAGAAGATTTTAAATGAAACGTGTCAAAACATGAATCTTAGGGGTGTTTTATTTATCTTTACTAAGGGATAAAGTTCTTTTATGGAGAAATCATCTGATTACAAAAGAGGTGAAAATTGGCTCAAGAATTACATATAAGGAAGGTATCAGAGGGGTAGCCGTGTTAGTCTGGATCTGTAAAAGCAGCAAAGAGTCCTGTGGCACCTTTTAGACTAACAGACGTTTTGGAGCATGAGCTTTTGTGGGTGAATACCCACTTCGTCGGATGCACGTAGTGGAAATTTCCAGAAATTTCCAGAAGCTGGCTAGAGATAACAAGGTTAGTTTAATCAAGGAGTATGAGGCCCTCTTCTAGCAGTTGAGGTGTGAAAACCAAGGGAGGAGAAACTGCTGCCATTGTATAAGGAAGCAAATTTAGGCAAAAGAAATGGTAAAATCCATTAATCCATGAATGAGAATTCACTATTGAACAAAAAGTCCTCTTATTTTGAAATAAAAAATTTTAGTTAACACTACACCCAGTCACACACAGGAGAATGATTAGAGAAAGAGAGTAATACAACTATTCAAAGGTTTGTTGATCAATGACATTTTAAACTCATCTTAAATCAAATATGACATATTAAATGTATATTAAATACTTTAGAAAGCCATTTTCATTAAAATAATTACTAAAACAATCTTAGTAAAGAATTGTAGTAATGATTTATTCCTATTTATAAAAAGTGCCTATCCAATGCTCAAGGTAAAAATTAAGGAAAAGCACTATCATTAGACAGAGAAAAATCTGAAGCTTACAATAGACTGTATCGCCTTTAGTAGGTTGCAGTACAGAAAGAAAGCTAGTTCTTTAAATATTTTTCAGATAAGAGCTATCGGAAAATGAGTTCTCTAGAAGCAAGCAGTATACAAAACATTCTACTGTACATTTAGTTAGGTCTATACACCTAAGAACAATCAATACGTACACAAAGTCTATACAATGAGTGGTATCCAGAAGATTTTAAATGAAATGTGTCAAAACATGAATCTTAGGGGTGTTTTATTTATCTTTACTAAGGGATAAAGTTCTTTTATGGAGAAATCATCTGATTTTATTTTATTGAAAATAAGCCTTTTTTAAAAAGTGGAAGGAATGTGAGTAGATCTGAATTACTAAACATTACTACATCGTGTGTTCATCCTCATAATTAAAAGATAAATTAATTCCCTACAAACCACAGGGGAAATGCAGAAAAGGGCACAAAAAGAAAATCTAACCACAGAAATACCTTTACATACCTTGTAGGATAAAACTTCCTTGAACTGATGACTGAAACAGAAAAGGAGATTGATTCAATCAACATTGGAAATAACTAAGATTGAAAACAGAAGTAATTTTTAAACACTTGACTGAATTTTAAACAAAATATTTTTATCTGGAGGCTGTATTCAGAAGCAGAAACTATGACAGCTTTAGTTCACTTGAGAAGAAAAGGCACATTATATGTAATTTTATGTTTTGTTGTACTATTTATTGAAGTTTTTTCTTTAACCATTATAAATATTACACATTTTTATAAAACTGGCTTTGTTCATATTTTACATAAATACTCTATATCATAGTCACATATATCCTTACAGCAGCGGTTCTCAAACTGTGGGTTGGGAGCCCAAAGTGGGTCATGACCCCGTTTTAATGGGGTCACCAAGGCTGGTGTTAGACTTGCTGGGGCCCAGAGCCAAAGCCCAAGCCTCACTACCTGGGGCCAAAGGTGAAGGCCAGCACGGTGGAGTTCGGGCTTTGACCCCCCTCTGCTTGGGTGGGCTCAGGCTTCAGTACCCCCTCCTGGGGTCATGTAGTAATTTTTGTTGTCAGAAGGGGGTTTCAGTGCAATGAAGTTTGAGAACCGCTGCCCAACAGTACATGCACACATGCCTTTTGTGTCTGCCATACCACAGAACTACATTATTTGTCACTAGAATTGAATTAAATACTTTGCGCCCAGTTATTGTGGAATGTTTTCTAATATTACCAACTTTAAGAAAATTAAACTGTAGTCCCAAGGCTGAATTGCTACACTAAGAGACAGAGAGTCTCTTATGTGCTTTAGAGCCTTTAAAATTGTAAATGTTAATAAAAACATAACACTTTGCATTTCTACAGCACCTTTGAGCAAAAGATCTCAAACATCTTCACAAACCTTAATGAATTTCCAGTCTAAAATTGTAATTAACTTGAAGTTAAATGATAGCATCTAGTCAACCTTTAAAAAATAAGTTGAAAGTAGTTTCTAATATTATATCTGCTCCTAAATCACTCTGCCCATTTTGCAACTTCAGTTGTATTATCCTGTTTTTTTAAATATTTTTTCTTCCTTCTTGCTATGTAAAAGAGGGAAACAAACAAAAGAAGAAACATACTATACAAGATATAGAACAAAACTGGGGCAACATGAAGTGCTGTCAAATGCACAAAGTAATCAAACTGAAAAAAACAAATAGTTATTCTTTAATCGCTTTCAGTTACAGCAATCTTAGATGTTTCTTGTAGAAGTAGTAAGAAAAATATTTTCATACAAAAATATATTATTTTTAGGTTGATGAATCCCTTTTAAGATAGAAAGACTTATTTATGTTAGACAATATAGACCCAAAGGGTGTTGTATTTTCTAATAAAACTCAAATTTTATAATCTTCGAAATTCAAAAGGTAAGAGTCTACTTAAAACCATAAACCAGTCTGAAAGTATGAAAATACACTATTAAAGCTACTGAATCTTAACTCTGTCCTGAAACACTATAGCCTTCATTCCCATACACCCACTTCTTAAGATGTATTATTTTTGGACCAATGGCGTTAAAAAGGCCAAAGCCTAAGGGTTAGGATCATGGACATCTTAAATCTGGAGAAGACAATAAGTACAGTTTGTGGTAGAAATATCAAAAAGATTAACCTAAGAATAGTGGGCTTGATTGACCAGTTATTCCTTTAGTTTTATGCCAGTGTAAATCCACCAAAATCAATGGGGTTTCACTGGTGGTGAACTGCAGTAACATATTTGTCAATCAGTCCCATTGTAACTGACTGCATACATATTATGTGTCTAAGACAGAGTGTGATACTCCCCCCTACCACACACACACATCTCAATACCCGTTACCATTTTCATGAAATTTCCATAAATTCATTATTTTGGAGTTGGAGATTAGTACAGTACATGTTGATTCACTAGCACTGTATCTAACAACACTTATATAATTGGTGGTATATAAAATCTTTGTGAACTGTGTTAAATAGCTGTCTTAACACCAATCCAGGAATTAGTAAAGTATCCATTTTCTCAGTGGAGTGCGTATTTCTGGAAAGAAGGCTGTAGGTATTTTTGTGGTCACTGATGAGGTGAACCTGTTTGTCCTGGACAGTTAAAGTCAACATATAGTTTTTCAATGTTGACACAGCAACTTTATAGGGCAGCGTTCAGATTCTTTGTCTATTTACATACTTTTGATTTTTTCCCCTCTTTATAGTGCAAATTTAACTTTACATTTCCAGTCCCTTGTACAACTAGATTCTTCACCTTCGTGGAAATGTAAATTTCACTGTGTTCTGAATGAAACCATAACAGCAAGGGCAGATGACAAAGGCTGCGTGAGCCTTGATGCAATGTTCAATCACCATATCTGTTGCCACGCCACAAGCATGCAGAGCCACCTAAAATATATATAAAAAAAGAGACCTTAACAGCATTGTTCTGTTCACTTACAACTCTATTTCTTAGCAGTTTTCTGGCTGACTGAATTATCTGAAAATCTAAAGAAAATTCCCCATGCACTGCAGTGCAAGCTACCGGGTGAGGCAAGAGCCTATTCTCAACCACTCACCTTGTGTGCCTCATGGCTCTGTCAGACATTTCTTTTGCTCATTTTAATGCCAAGGCAACTTCATAAATTATTCATGTTGGTGGAGAAATTATAGCTGCTGAACTGAAGTTACTTGCCAATGACATTTTACAGTAAGTACCATACCAACTCAACTGAAGATACATATAAAATACATTTTAAAACAAACTCTCATGCTGGTTAGTGAACAATTTTAGTCCAAGTAAGAAATCCTTAGAAATGTACAGAAATATTTTAAAGCTAGATTTTATAATAAAAACAATGTGTGAAATACAATAATCAGGAACACACATATAGGTCATATTATGTATCATCTCATTGAAAGAAAATCTTAACACACTTTTGACTATTTGGTTTTCATAAAGCCAAGAAAGAGGAAAAATATATTTAATCAAATTTAGGTTAATGAGACAGCACCTTTATAGCTGAGGTATTTGGTAAACAGGTATTTGTTTGTCAGAGACCATAAGCAGGCAAAGATTTTGTCATTCCATTGTAATTTTCTGTCTTTTTTTCTGTCTTTCTTTCTTTCGAGATGCATTTGTACACCAGGAAAAAACATTTAACATGTCATTTAACCATGACAGGCCAGATTGTGAGTGTGTGTGAATGTGAAATACAGAAGGAGGCTCCACCTCTCACTTCTCTGCAAGTGCTAGTCCTAACTACACTCACTGTGGAAAGCAGGTCAGCTCCTTTGACACAAAAGAGGCAGGAGGAGGTGGGGTCATTTATCCACCCCAAGCCCAAAGAGTGGGCTAGGCACTCCAGGAAGAACAGGCTGTCATGGGTATTTTTAGTAAAAGTCAAGGACAGGTCACAGGCTTCCATGAATTTTTCATTATTGCCCGTGACTTTTACTAAATATATCCATGACAAAAACTTAGCCTTAATGATAAGGGACAAAACTGTAGCTTTTAAAAAAATGGGAATTTACAGAAATAAATTTTCCTTATATCAACGTTTTGTTTATATATTTTTCTCTATAGGAACTTGTCCATAAAAACAGGCTCTTTCTGCCTTAAGTATTAATCTGTTCCTCCTGCTTATTCCTAACATGGTATCACAATTCTGTTTGACTACATGATTGGCTAAGATGAAAATTACGTCACAGACTGTGATTTCATGTGGAGAACAAGCAATAGGAACAAATGAACCCTTAAGGCACAAAGATCATGTTCTCATTTACATTTTCTTAACAGAAAATAAATAAAGCAAAACAATCCAGAACATAACAAATTTCTCAGATTCTCCTAGCGATGGGAAAAAATGCTAATTAGCCACCATTTTTAGTCATTTGTTAAAATTCCTTTAAGTGCTGGGAGGAAACAAAACAAAAAAAGAAATAAGATAGAACTGCTTCTATAAAGTGTTTCATAGGAGGTCAGCAGATCTTTAACAGACAAATAGTAAAAACTAGTATGCGGTATGAGAGGTGAGCTGAGGGTTTGGTTGTGATTTATAATTAGTAGTTAAGATGTTTTCTGTGACTGTATTGACTTGTTAGTATTTCTTGACCTACATTGATCTGTGAATAATTTAATTTGATTCTCAGGCACTGAAGCCTTGATCTTAGATCAGTTTTCCAATATGTGACCTTTTGGATACAGGGCTTAAGTGGATTAAATTCCATTCCTCCTTGAGGTACACTGCTTATAATATGCAAGATGAAACATTTCAACCATCTAAAAGTGATGAGAGAGACTGGTGACGTACCACAGTGATATTTCAAAACTTTCTGTACCACATGAGCATGTTATAAAAACCTGAACACACCTTCTATGGAAGATTAGTTGGTAAAAAAAACTAGATTGATGCACAGAAATTCAGGAACAATTTATGGCCTTGATCTTGAGAGATTTAAGTTCCAGATGACTAACAGGTTCTCAGTAGTGCTCAAAATCTAGCCACAGCTGCTGTAGAGAAAAATAAATCTTCACTCTTTTCCATCCTCCCTAAAAAAACCTTTGGCTTTGCTTTGCTTCATTGCACTGAAATCTGTAGATACATGGAAACAATAACAAGAGTGGAAACCATACAAAAGGGTACAAAAAGACAGGGCCGTAACCAGGGCAGGATGACTGGGGCACCCGCCCAAAGCACAAAGCTGCTGGGGGTGGGAAAATGGGACAGAAACAGAGGTGACATGTAAAGCCCCGGTCCAGCAGGGCTTGACTTGGGCCAGCCCTGCTGCAACGAGGTTCGAGGAGGGAGCACCACCTCCAACCCCTGACTCACCTCAGTGGGCCACCCAACCTGTCTGGGTTGTAGGGAGGTGCAACCAAAAAAACTAGGAGGCATGTGACCTTCCGTGCCCCCCTCCCATCATCTCTGGGTGGAAAAATGAGGGAAAATAGTGGGGGGCGCAAATATGCTTGCTTGCCCCTGGCACTAAAATGCCTAGTTAGGGCTCCATAAAAAGATAGCTAATGCTATGACAGAAGTAAGGAAATCAAATTTTCATTATCACACAGTGTTTAATATTGATATTGCACCCTGGTATTGCAGAGGTCTGAGAAAAAAAAATTACAAGTCATGGCCAAGATTTTCAAAGGTGACTAGTCATCCCAGGTGTACCACTTGAGAAACCTTACCAAGGTTTGATTTTCAAATGCTGGGTGCTCAGTACTTTCTGTTTAACCTTCCCACTTTGTCTGTCTGGTCTAATTAGGCTGTAACAGCCCTTGGGAAGGAACTGTGTCTCACTATGTGTTTGTACAGTGCTTGTCAAAATAAGGGCTCTGATCTTGGCTGGGGCCTCTGGGCACTATCTCACTACAAATAATCATATCCATATAAAATGTGCCAGTCTGTCACAATCTTCATGTTAGCAGACTAAATTTTAAAAATTAAAGGCCAGATTGTGCCACTAATGCACAACCTGGCATTGAGGCACCGTGGAACCATAGTGCCCTAGTTGTCCTGGAGCTTCCCGGACTTCAGGCGGCGCACACTCACTGCACCACTCCTAGTGTGCATTCCCCTCCATGACCAGTCATAACCTATATCCTCTCCATGCTCTTTGGAGTGAATAGCACACCTGGGAGCATTTCCCACACTCAGTGGAACTCAAAAGATTGCTTCTGGGGTTGGTCCCTATGAAGGAAGCACCTGGTTCATGTACAGGGAAGATTCTCATGTGCCGTTCCCTATTATGTAGCCATACAGGGGCCAGAAACAATTTCGCCCTAAACAAATATGTTACAGGGACATAGGTAGCTACTACTGACTGATTACATTGACTTTACCATTTTGATAAAGGCATGTTAATCATACACAGTATCCAAATAAATGGTAGATCTTGTTATGGGATTATAGGCAATAATTATACAGGATTCCAGCCAGTGTATTACCAAGACCGGTATTAAATAATACCCTTCCCCACCACTATAAAACATAAACCTAGGTACAATGGAAAAATATCCACCCACAATAGACTACGTCAAAAGAACATTAAGGCTAGGCATATCAATTGATACAAGCCATTCACATGTAGAGGAGAAAAATACTTGAGCACAATAGGTCATCATTTTAATGGTTGTTAATTTTCTCTATGGTCTCTGAGCACTGGAGAAATTATAGCACATTCTCCCTTTAACTGAATATTCTGCACACAGATATGCATGTGCGTGTGCTTATATAAATGTGTTTTAATTAATCTTTAGCATAGAAGTTTTGAAACAGGGTTTAAACTCACATTTAAAGGTTCACAGTAAGATTTTAGACTACAGAAATCGAAAGGTAAAATAACTTAAATCCCAAATTTGTGTAAAAACAAAATAAAACAGATAACAATTGTCTGCAAATTGCTTTATGTAAGTTCAGTGAACAAAGCAATCAATCCGTACCTGTAGTAGTTAATACAGCTGCACACAGAAGGATCAGAAATATGCTTGTTAGTGTAGGAAAAGGTGTTATGGCTGTATTGAACAGACCGTTCATCATTGTATATAAAAACAAAGTAGCTGAACAAAAATAATTTAAAAACAAGAGAAGATTTTTAAAAATCACAGCTACCAGGTTCAACACTGACTAATTCCTGTCCTTTCCCAGTTCCGTTCTGGGGGGAAGGGGCTCTTCTTTCAGTGTAGTGCTAAAACACAGATCTGGTACATATAAAAGAAACAATTAATTGCTGCTAACTAATATCCGTAGAGAATTATTTTATTGATCCTGCATAACCTTGAAGCCAACTGACTTCTCCTTTCAGCTCAGCAGAATCCACATAGTTGAAAACTGGTTGTCATTAACATCATCCAATATGGAGTTCTGTCATGATGTTCTATTCTACTGGACTTCATATTATACTGGACAACTAACTCATTTAGTCCTTAATGTAAATATTACAGTCACAAAACTGTAGGACGACGGAGACACTTCCCCAAACACAGAAGCAACACAGCTGATGTAGTGATAGTGCATGTCTACACACTGTGAAAATACTGCTGTACATTAAATGTCCTGAATGTTGGGACACTTCAGCATGGTTTATCATCTGCAGACAAGTGGCAGGAAAAGGAGGACTTTTCATGAGACCATATTTCTCTTTAATCTTTCATTCTTTTCTGTATCTTTGCCAGATTAAAAGAGAATCTAATGCACCAGAAAAACCAAGCCAAATTTTTCAATTTTTTTGCTTAAGTCAGCTCTGACAGCATCAGTGCTATAAAATAACAAACATCATAAAAAATAGCTAAGAGCTTAAGGGGTATTCTGAATATTGACATTTAAATGAGGACTCCAAGCAATTCAGCATTATAGCAGTTTTTCCTACTTACAGGCTCCAGATCCTTGCTGTACTTAGTAGTGTGAATCAGATCATATATTCGAATACTCTGTTTTGGAACCCTGTTTTTCATTACTCCATGCATTTAAAATATTGCAATTTGATCCAATGAATAAGAGGAATTATTTGGCAGACAAGTTCTTCTTAACTTACATTTGAAAATGTGAAGTTAACAATAAGCTAGCAGCCAAATAGAACAGCACAACTTTATCTGAGGTAGCTCAAAACAGTTACACATATTCCCTACTAATCAAAATCCAGACAGGTCAAGACTTCTTTGTCAGGTTTATACAAAATGTCATTTTTTGCCTCTTCCTTATTTTCCAAGTACATAATATACAGCAACAAAATGAACCATGACAGGTTATTTTCTGCAGTAATAACAAAAACAATCTTCAGTTTGTTATTATGGACATCCAGATGAATATCAAAATAAACTGCCTGCTTCCATGTTTATCCTCAAAGCCATGACCAATGACTGTCTCAATCAGGAATACAACACTGAGCACAACAAAGTTACACAATGCTTAAAGAACACTTGAGTTGGGGCAGATTGGTTTAAAATGTTCTATATGCAAACACTATCAAGTAGTCTATACTGTCTGTGCTGCTGCTATGCCATTTTATGAACTATACAAACAGTATTCCAAATAATATGCCACGAGAAACTTAAAATACTTCCTTCATAATCAACTATATTCAGGGTACATAGAATTATTACATTTGAGAAAGTCTTTCTAGACTCTTTCAAGAACCATATCAGGGGTCAATTATTTCTATACTGTTTTATTTCTGTGTAATGATACCACTTGGCTGTTATGTCATGTTTAACAGTTATAATTTGCAAATTATAACAATTTTGTCAATGTAACATGATTATTACCTATGAAATAAGAGTGCAAATGTACGTAATGTGAAATAGTTGCACTATACTTCTGTCCCACAAAGGCAAAATTAGCCCATCTGAGTCTGAAGTGAAGCAGACTGTCAAGGAGAAATGACCTCATCCTGGGCAGTGAAGAGTAGCACATGATTTTGTACTGCAGTCTTAGAGCCCAGGCTAAAACTCAGAAGTATAACACATACCCCTATAAAGTACAACTCTCACAGGAACATTTAATTTAGCCTCAATCTCAATAACAGAAAATCTGAACAGAGATTACATTGAATGCAAAAACTAGTGATTAATTTAAAGGATGAACTACAGTTGCGTGTTTTGTGTACGATTTCTGGATAGAAGTAAATTATAAAGAAGATTTTGGCTTTTGGAAAAGCACCTAGGGCTCCCATAGCACAAATAGTTCAGCTGTATAGCTGGAAATGAATGGGCCTAAATAATTAACCCTTCATACTTGCCCCTGAATTACAAGATTAAAGAAAAACAAAACAAAAACACACTTGAAAGCACTGGAGGATGCACCACTGAACCATATGAACCACAAACCTGCAGTTATGTAAGCAGCCTAAGCTGTAGCCAGGACAGGCCGGCAAGATGGGTTACTTGTATGGCACTCAGTACACTGAAAACTAGGAGTATTCCAGCCTGGGTATAAAGTCTGGGCCTTTAAATGCAACCTTTCCCCTCTCACTCACTCTGATACATATCCACTTGTTCCTTCTCAGCTTTGCAGCCCGTTGCAGCTAGCTGGTGGGTGGTTAGAATTAGGGTGGACCAGCAGCCCTCCTATCTGCTCCCCATTCCTCTAAGTTCCCTGTGCAGCTGCTGTCCCTCTCCACACTGCCATGTGCTGCTCCTGTACACTGCCTTGGAGCTGCTCCCAGAGACTTCTGCTTGCTGTACATGGGGAGGAGGGAACAGTGGGGCTAATATCAGGGTGTCTCACCCTCCCACCTGCTCCTGCACCCTGCTTACCCCATCTTCCATAGAGCAGGGTGGGGGCACGACACACGACGGAGGAAGAGAGATTCTAGGCTGCTGTCTCAGGTCTTAGCAAGCTGATTTAATTAACAAGGCAGTGTACTTGAGCCTGGGGTCAGTTACTTAAAGGGGAAATGCACATTTTTTCTCTCACACACAGGGTGTGTCTCTCTGTCTGCCCTCCCTCCTTTCCTGTTGCCTTGCAGAGTGTTGCGACAGTTAACCCTTGAGGGCTTACTCAATTGCTAGTTCATTTAGCAGTAAGGTATTCCCTGGGAAATATCCCACCCTCTGACTCCTCCACTTCAATCAAGCTTCACTATTTCCCCGGAACCTAACTCCCTCATTTACATTAATTCTTATGGGGAAATCAGATTCACTTAACATCGTTTCACTTAAAGTCACATTTTTTCAGGAACATAACTACAACGTTAAGTGAGGAGTTCCTGTACTTTAATTATCATCTTAGACACCAAACTCTTTGGAACAAGAATATCTTTCTCATTTGCGTTTTGCACATTGCGGAGAATACTGTGTAATCATTCAACAAAAAAATAAGAATAGGGGGATCATATTCCCTTATGTTCTAACTGTAATACATTCAAAGCTGATTTCCTGCTGATAGAACAAAACTTTAAATAGCATCAGAAATGCCTGGCTTCATATTCCCAAGTATTGGAATTGTTTGTAAGTATATTTAATCACCTACAGAAGGAAACATTTTTTCTTAATAATCAGTAGACTCTAAAGTTGGAAAATCAATCACTTACCCCAATATTAAAAGTTCCTTTAAAATAGTCCAGGTTTGCTTGAATGAACCAAATATTGTGTAATCCTAATTCATCACTTCTGTCTTTAGCACGTACCAATGACAACTCTTTATTTTCTATCAGCACCACCTGGATTTTCATATACAGGAAAATAAGTCAGCAATATTGCTCTAAAATCAAAAGAAAATGATACTTGCTATACAGTACCCCAAAATTCTGGTGTAAAATCTTTACTTAATTTCTTGAGACTGGTGATGAGATCTCCCCAAAAGTGATGTGCTAGTGAAATAGATGGAAGGCACTCAGTATCTGCTAGTACCAAGGGACTGACAGATATGTTCTGTTTTTCTGAACAAAATTTTTCTTTTTGCAGTCAAGTCCTGCATCTATTTGGAACTAACCAAACTTTTAAACTCTAACATTTGCAAATGTTAGAAACTAAAGGTTCTGCGCTGGTAGGGGTTTGTTTTTGTGAGTGTGAGAAACCTTTTTTTTTTTTTGCACAAATATATTACAGAAACATGTTTAATAAGACTGTATGATACAACTCCACTGGCTCCTTCTTGCCTCCTGCACTAAGTTTGACATTAGAATCCAGAATCTTCTCTCTCTTAAATATCAGTGCTTTCAGTTAGGTCAGAGTTGATGGGGATTATTTGTGGCCCTGTAAATTTCTTGTGTATACAGTACTTCAGTTTCAAACATTGTTAGCTTGCCCCTTTCACAACCATAAAACACACACACACATCTATATGAAAAAAGTATATCACAACATGCTTAATAGTCACAATACTATGTTTTGTTCATAAAAATACTGAGAACTGTATAAAAAGGAGTGGGATTTTCAATTAGTAATTGCCTGATTAAAAAGTTTCACTGACAACTGCTTCACCGAGGTAGCTTAATTTTATTTTCAGTTCTATAACTCATAGTTCTGCTTTGTCTATACCATATATCAAGACAGAAGGTGTCATTTTGTTCTTTTGATGCAGCCTCCCTAACTCTATCACTTTTTAAAGCAGATATTCTCAATGTAATGTGTCCTATTCCTTCACTGGGCATGATGGCTACTCTGAGTTAGGGCCCTGTTAGAACAGTACATACAAATACCGGTACCAATACTTAGCTCTTAGAAAATAAATAAACCTTGAAGAGATTTATAACAGCAATCATATATAGTATAAGTAAACCCCTTTGTTTTGAGTTTAAACTGATTTTTACTGAAAAAATCCTGGGTTCTACAAAAAGTATTTTTTTTTTCCGATTTTCACTCTACTTTTCTGTCATTCAGATATATAAAAATAACTTGTTTTCTTAGGAAAATATAATACATTGCATGAGATATATGTATTATGATAATACATTAGTCTGTGTATATTCAAAGCTGCCTGTTGAAGCAAGGCTATATGTATTAGTCTAGAAGATACACACAATAAACAAACAGGTACGCACACAAGCTCTGAAGTGTGTGCGCACCTGAAAGTACTGACGAATCTCACGCCCATCATGTACACTTTTCAAGCTTTTAGCAGATAACTGTTTAAAGATTTAACACACTAAAACAGGAAGAAAAGAAATATCTGTTTCAGAACACAAGGAAGTGTTCAAAAGTTTTAAAAACACAAAAACAGGAAAAAAGGATGAAGTTGAGTGTATGTGCTACAAATTGTGTGGCCCAATTATTACATGTAAATATTTATAGGCTAATAGTTCTAAGTCTACAACCATAAATTGCTTATTCAAATGAAAAGTTTTATTTGGGGATTAGAGATATATTGTTTTCTTAAAACTCAGAGATGGCATTGTGTTTTGAGTTCTGTTTTTAGTTCTGCAGCAAATCACATTGAATTCTGTTCATCAAAGCATTAATCTATTGAATACTTTCCCCCCATCCTTCCATCCACCAAAACAGACCCTATTTGCCCAGAAAAATTATTAATAGTTTTTTACACCAATTTTCACCTGTTTTTGTTGTTGCAGTAATCTACACCGATAAATTCCTGGGAAAAATTAAATAAAAACCGAAAACAAAGGGCCCTAAGTATAGGCTGCATCTAATTGCCACATAAGTTCGAGGAAATGGGGCTGGTGAGCAGTTACAGGTTTTAGTTCCCAATGTTATTTGTTATTGGAACCCTACTATTCACGCTGCAAGTGGCTGGAAGTTAACCAACCCTTTCAGATTCACTTGGAGCCTCAAGCCCAATGAAGGAAACATCCTCTCGAGACTTAGGACAGAGCTGCCTTCAAAGGGGAAGGCAGTGCTTACCTCTTTTTGCTGTCATGAGTGTATGTAAGATGGGGAGTCAGGCTACTTCCCACACAATGACTTTAGGATTGGTCAGAAAAGTGGGGCAGTGGCTCTTCCAGAGAGCCTTCAATTCAACACTTCAATTCAGCAGAGAACTTAAACGTACTTAAGTGCTTTGCTGTACAGGGATACAATTATCCATGTACTCTACAAATTAAGCTTGCACTTAAATCACCAATGAGATGATCAGGTCCTGAGGACTTGGCACTGTTACTAGCATCTTTTGAAAGCTGCTTCTTCTAAACTGTCTTTTTCATAGATGACACACACCGCACAATTCTGTAGTACAACAAATATTGATATATGCACAAATTCAGAACCTCACAATAGAGTATAAATAAAGTCTCTAAATCATCACTGTTAAAGCAGTCTGGGGTTTCCATCAAGTGGCTTTTTTTTTTTTTTTAAAGTTTTGAATTATCAAAGTCTGGAAGATTGCTTTGTCCATATATTTTTGTTGAGACTTTACCTGGCATGATGGCAACATGTGAGCAAGAACAATTCCTACATGGCCCTGTGAAAACCAAAAAAACATGAGTCACTTTTCAAACCCCATGCAGCTGACCCCCTTCACAATGACCCCTTTCAAGAGTGACAGTGTCTTTGTAAAAGCAGCTCAGATTCCAAAGTCTGTACCTTTGCCCTGTGTCATGTGGCAGCCTCAAGATCCACCACCTCAAGCTCGCAGGATGGCTATGCAAGCACCCTTCCTCAGTTAACCCTCTTCTGTACTCTTTAAATAACTCAACTCAGTTCAAAGTCCCTACTGGGGTCTACACTGAGTCTAAATATACCCTCAAAATAAAGTCTTTTCCTTCTCTCCGCTCCAGCCTCAGGCTATCACTCAAAGCTCTTCACTCTCCTCAAGTCAGAGACCTCAGCCTTCCTTCCTGGGGCTGGGTTCAGTTCAATCTCTATCTTTATTCCTTGCAGCACTCACCTGAAGCTGCCTTCTACAGGTATTTGAGCAGCCAGGCTCCTCTCTCTAGGAGCACACTTTCCAGGCTCCTTTGGTGAACTTGCCTACTGAGCTCTCATGGGAGCTCCTGTCCTCAAGAGCTTTCAGCCTCTAGCATCCACCTTAACAGGGCCCTGGTAACTTTTTATCAGGCTCATTAACTAATTAGCTGCCAGACAGCTGTCTAGCAATTTAATTATTTGCACGTGGGTCTGAACTGGCTTGTTCTCCCTTACAGGATCCTGTCACAGATAGGCTGGTCCATGATTCCCCTGAAAGGATCATCCACCATGAGACTCTGTTTTGTAGTCATGTCCTACTGGAATTGTAAAAGAGAAAAAAAAAACAATAAAGTTGCATTTTATACAGAGAACATACATTACCCCTCCACTGCAAAAATCCACAATCACATCTCCAGGTTTAGATAATTTTGTCACCATGGACACCAGATTATTCAATTGCTGCTGTTTCCTCAGAGCACGATCACTGGACATCTTTCCTGAGGATGACAACAAAGGAAATAAATTGATGTTGACTAATTTTTAATAACTATTCCACAATATTTCTAACTAAATAGTTATAAGAAAACCGTACTGGAAATTCTAACAATTAATGATGAGATTTTTCAAAGCTGTCTAGACAATGTAAACAACAAATCACATTTGGCAGATTTGAAAATCTCAGCCTAAATATTTTTAAATTGTTCGACATATTTCTTTAGCACATTATGGAACTATGTATTCATGTTGTTCCTGTTAAGACACCCAGATGGCTTTGCGCACCAACAATTACAAACTGAAGCGAATTGTTGTTATATAGTAATCAAACCCTCTAACTATACCTTAAAGTGTATTTTCACCCAGTGACTCAGGCTCAGAAACTGAGCTTTGACTCAGATTAGAGATTTTACAGGATAAAATCACGTGAGGTCTTTAAGCACCTTGTCTTAGATTGTGATACTTTCACTCATGTTGAGTACTACCTTACACTATAAGTAGTCCCCGTGTATTTAAATGACTATTTGTAGAATAAGATGTTACTTGTAGCTGTCTGTAGAACAACTGGAATGTCCTAACTCCATACAAAAGAAAACTAAAACCTCGCTGCTTTCAACGGTACTTGATAAAGGCCATGAAATAGCTTCTTGAGATGGAATGAATTTGTTTGGCTAACATTTATATATTCCAAACATGCTCTTTGTATCAGTGAAACTAATGAAGTGTTGAGGGACCTTGTTATTTCTTCAGATGAAGAAAAAGTCCATAACATCCCTTTTCTTTGCTCAGAAAATATTCAGAGCTGTAGACATTTCTACAAAATGTCATTCATAAGCTAATCTTTGAGGAAAGAAGAAAAAGTACCTAGACAACTTTTCTTTCTTTTTTCTTTTCATTAAACTTTTATGCACACCATGCATGATTACTTTGTTCCATATCCTCAGAAATATAAATACAGGGCCTTCTTTGAGCTTTCCATTATGGTTGTGTGTGCTAGATATTGCTTACGAACTTCAGGCTTTGTTTGGACTTGAACAACTGAAAGGATCTGTCTCTTTATTCTTTTGCAATATTCTTTGCTTGTCTAGTCTACAAAAAATAAGCTTCTGCTCAGAATTAAAGGAATAGAGTTTTAAAGATAACTTACTACAAGAGCAAAGTACCAAATAATGACTTCTAGCATGTTTCCAAAGAAAATGTAAGCTTCCTGATCACTGCATCTGCAGGAACAGCTCATCTTTCCCCTACCAAATTGGGGCAATGTCTTCGTAATTAAATAATCCAACTTTATGGGGAGATTGTGATATCTTTCCTCATGGTATGTAAAGTCAATGGATCTACTTGTGGTAAAAGAGTATCACAATCTAGTTCTTATTTTTCAATTAAAATATAAAAGATCGACTTCTTACAAGTAGCACATTCTATGCCATCTATGCAAAGAAAACAGAAAAAAGCTGAAGAAGATGGTACAGTAAGCAATAATATTGAGATGTGTACAGTATTCATCTATGCTAAATAAAAATATTCTGTGTTAAAAGTATTCTTTCAGTAATTCTTTCAGAGTTTATAAATAACTTGAAGTTGCCTAGAAAGGAAAGTAAGAGTTCAAAATTACTTACTGAAATAAATAGGGAAAGTAGTATTTTGAGAACTGTGACTAATTTCAAAAAGTTGAATGTTTATTTCTCTTTTTGGTCTGTACTGATGCCTGAAACTCCATAACACACTAATGAAAGAAAATAGCTTACAATCCATTCCTGGCTTGGCTAGAACCAATTTTCTTGGTTTTCCAAAACACTCAATCTGAGAAAGTGCTGCTTTTGATGAAAAGTCCTCAAGTAGTCCCGTGGCATGTAACTTACCCTCCTTGGGTAATTTTCTGTTTCCCAGCCTGGCTTCCCAGAAACTTAAATATAAACATTATACCATTTTTGTTGTAATTCAGACACTGTCCTTGATTTCCTGCAAAGCATGGGCCTTACTTTCAAAGTTAAGGAAGAGATTTAAAAAAAAGAAAAGAAGCATTTTTGCTCCAAAGTCAGAAAAATGCAAAGAAATTCTGCACATTCTGATCAAAAGTGGTAGCTCCAATTTGTAACATGAGAACTAGTACCAGGCATAGCATTTCATCCAATAACCTGGACATTTGATTACATTTTTTTCATTATTTTTTTAGCCTAAAACAATAAATCACCTCACACAATTTAATTTAATTTAATTGTGCATAGAGAAAGATAAGAAAACGTACATTACACTTTTGTGCTAGGAACATATTGTTGTGCTTTTTAAAATCATTCCTATGTGACATCATACCTCAATGACGTATTCTAACATTTGGTACTTCTTGACAGGCAGTCAAAAGGTAAAAACACAACCTTCCAAAAATATATTAAAGAATATTTTTCCCATTTCCCTGACTGCCAGATGCTGGGACTAAATGACAGGGGATGGATCAATTGCCCTGTTCTGTTCATTCCCTTTGAAGGACCTGGAATTAACCATTGTCAGAAGAAAGGACAGATGGACCATCGGTCTGACCCAGTATGGCTGTTCTTATGTTGTTATGTAACAAAGAAAGACTCACTACACTATCTAAAAATGGTCATGAATAACACACACACAACTTTCCTTTTAGGACTGGAAATGAAACTCCAGACACAACAGGTCTTTTTTCCTATTTTGTCCTTGGCACAAAAATCCAGAAAACTATGGTTTATCCTGTATAGAATGTTAAGATGGTTGCCTAGTGAAACACCAGTCTTTCCCTGAGTACTGTACAACAGACAATTAATATAACTAAATCATGTGTGCCGAAATACTCCTATTCATCTATTCTTTCTTAGTCTTCATAGAATCTAGAAATATATATTTTTCTTAGAGCCCAATAAGACAGTCTCCTGACACTTTTTTCTTTGAAGTTTACTCCTACAAGGTAAAACCTTCTTGAAGAATGTGACCTTTTCTCACAGTACATTGCAACACCAAAGTAAAACATTTTTCTCTTTTGTAAAACTCTGCTGACAGCCTGCCATATATGCCCAGCAGGTTATATTTTTCTTTTTCATTTGTGGTCTCAACAAAAATAAATCTTTTGGATTCATGAGCTGAACATTGTTATTAATCCACATCCTGTGATGAGGAATATAAAAGCCTTCACAGCATTAAAGGGCCTCTTGGTTTGGCCCAGAGAATTAGTACATTTTAGCATGCTGGAAAACTTACAATTTCACATCACCTTTCTGCAAGATTAGAGGCCCTGTAAAAAGTCACTCAGTGGCCAAAAAATATTTTCAGATTTTTCCATATATACTTTGGTTCAGTATCACTTTTGTTTTCTTGAGTAGGTAAATTTCAATAACTACATGTTTGAGAGCTTAACCGTGTTTAACTTCAGTTATGAAATCATTTCCACTGAATGACATACTATATATGCAGTGTTGCCAACTCTCACAATTTTACCTCAAGTCTCACAGTAGTTTTCTTAAAGCTCCAGCTTCTGGTCTTATGTGATTACATGGGTATCTCAGTTTTCATTTTTTTTTTAAAGTAAGTTTGTTGTCCTCTTAGTTATGGAGAAAAGCTTGAAAACATGACTCCAGTGTATCCTAAAGTCTCAAAAACCAGAAAGTAAATAAAAAGAACCCCAAATTTACATATTTTATAAATTGCAAGATTTTTGAAGCCCAGCTCATGATTTTTTGACACCTGATACTGGTAATACTATACACCTAATTATTCTCTAACACATAACCAAGTCTCTTTCATCTTGAAGATTTTACCTCACAACAGCTGAAGTCATGGCTACCCATGCCTGTCAGTAGTTTCTACAAACACATCATTTGTATTTCAAGCCACATCCACAATTCAATACCCCTTACAGTAATTTCCATGCAATTGTTAAACAAAGCATCATTCATTAGACAATTTTTCCAGGTAGCTGATGAAAACTGACAGCCCTGCTGCCATTTAGCTGTAAATAAATATGCTTCCTGCTCAGAAGGAATACCACTTTAACAGAGTGTTCAGCTAACTTCAACAATTAAAGAAAGTTCATCTATCGATTAGCTAAATACAGCAAGAAGAATGTTCTTGCTACGATTTTTTGAGTAGGCTTGGTGTGTATTAAGTATGTATTACTCATGCATATATTCTTCCTTTGACCGCCATGAACACCATATCCAGGGTGCATAAATTAGCAGTAGTAGTGTGAACAGCATCTATTAATTTGTTTTCCTATTTAAACAAAAATATTTTTTATAACCATACCAAAGAAAGGAGACAACAAAGTATATTAAGCTGCACTTCATTAGAAACATTTACACCAGTAGTTCTCAAACTTTTCTACTGGTGACTCCTTTCATAAAGCAAGCCGCTGAGTGTAACCCCCCACTTATAAATTAAAAACACTTTTTTATATATTTAACACCATTATAAATGCTGGATACAAAGCAGCTCGTGACCTTCATGTAATAACCTCGCAATCCCTTGAGGGGTCCCGACTCCCAGTTTAAGAACCTCTGATTTACACTTTATTCCTGATAAAAATGGTGACTATGGTGATAATACAGCAGAGTATGCAACAATTGTGTCTGTTATACATCTGTCTGTGCACATATCCCCAGAGATGAGAGAAGAAGGTGAACAGCCATGTCAAAAGGATGGCAGCATCGACTGCCTGGATTTTAATTTAAGTATTTACCACTTGGTACAACAACCTAGTCCATTCCAAAAGCAAAAAAATATGTCCTTCAGAAATATTTTATGAGCCTGAGGTCTAAGCCATTTCTGGATCCACAGAATGGGTGAGAGTCCATCAGAGGCAGATAAATCACCTCAACCTGCCATTTACCCTCTGGGACAGTGCAGCTCTGTACTGACCCCCAATACAGGGCTGTGCCTAAGGCCACGTCTATACGACGCGCCGTATCGGCGCGTTACAATCGATTGCTCGGGGATCGATATATTGCGTCTCATCTAGACGCGATATATCGATCCCTGAGCGCGCTTATATCGATTCCGGAACTCCACCAAAACCAACGGAGTTCCGGAATCGACATGGCGAGCCGCGCACATCGATCCCGCGCGGTGAAGATGGGTGAGTACATCGATTTTAGATAATCGATTTCAGCTACGCTATTCTCGTAGCTGAAATTGCGTATCTAAAATCAATTTTCGCGCTTCGTGTAGACCTGGCCTAAAAGACACAGTGTAGTCCTTAATGATTTTGGCAGTATGTTGCTTTTCTTATGTGTAATTATATTACTGTTGCATAGCTTTATGAGATATATCTCGATTTTAGTAAGGCTTTTGATACAGTCACATGATACTCTCATAAGCAAACTAGGGAAATGTGGTCTAGATGAAATTACTATAAGGTGGGTGCACAACTGGTTGAAAGACTGTACTCAAAGAATAGCTATCAGTGGTTCATTGTCAAACTGGGAGGACATATTTAGTCGGGTTCCTCGGGAGTCAGTGCTGGGTTTGGTACTACACCTCTACCTATATAACGCGACCCGATATAACACTAATTCAGATATAACGCGGTAAAGCAGTGCTCCGGGGGTGGAGGTGGGGGCTGTGCACTCCGGTGGCTCAAAGCAAATTCGATATAATGAGGTTTCACTAATAATGCAGTAAGATTCTTTGGCTCCCGAGGACAGCGTTATATTGAGATAGAGGTGTATTTTATATTTTTATTAATGACTTGGATAATGGAGTGAAGAGCTGGGAGGGGTTGCAAGCACTTTGGACACAGGATTAGAATGACAAAACTGGAGAATTGGCCTGAATTCTACAAGATGAAATTCAATAACAAGTGCAAAGCACTTCACTTAAGAAGGAAAAATCCAATGCACAACTACAAAAAGAGAAATAATTGGCTAGGCAGTAGTTCTGCTGTAAAGGATCTTGGGGTTATAATGGATCACAAATTGAGTATGAGTCAACAATGTGATGCAGTTGCAAAAAAGCCTAATATTCTGGGGTGTATTAACAGGGGTGTCAGATATAAAACATGGGAGGTAATTTTCCTGCCCCACTCAGCATTGGTGAGGCCTCACCTGGAGTTCTGTATCCAATTCTGGGCATCACAGAAAAGGAAGGATGTGGACAAATTGGAGATTCCAGAGGAGAGCAAGAAAAATGTAAACAGGTTTAGAAAACCTGACCTATGAGGAAAGGTTAAAAAAACTCAGTCTTGAGATGACTGAAGGGGGTCTGGTAATAGTCTTCAAATATATGTTAAGGGCTGTTATAAACAGGACAAGGATCACGGTAGGCCAAGAAGTAATGGGATTTATCTGCAGCAAGGGAGATTTAGATTAGATATTACGAAAAACTTTAGAACTATAACTATAAACCTTGTAACTACATGTATTGTTCATCCCTTCAGGTTTTTAAGAACAGGCTGAACACACACACCTGTCAGGGATAGTCCAGGTTTACTTGGTCCTGCTCAGTGCAGGGGGCTGGACTTGACTTCTCAATGTCCTTTCTAGTCCTTCATTTCTATGAGTTTATGATTCATCTCTGGCTGTCCATGTTGGCGACGTATTAAAAAGGAGAGCTCTGCAAGCATGTCCCTTATTAGTACCAGATTACATATTCTGAAATTTGTAACAACTCTCTTCCTCACATGAGTAACTGCTTATCACAGTGAGCAAAAGGTTCACAGATTGCCCTATACTGAGGTAATCAAATGGAGAGTTTGGAATGGGACATATGGTGATTACACTGATGTATGGAGTGATCTTACTAGCCAGCAATATACCTGTCTCTTGACCTTGAGAAACATCTGCCTCTTTGTTGCTAAAGGAATAATACCATAGGAAGGAAAGAAAATTTACATTTGAAAACTCTGCATTTCTGAGTCATGTCTGACACACATCAGTGCTAAAACAATTCGGTTTGATATTTTTAATGTAATTTTAGAGGCCTATAAAGATACAATATACACTGGAAAAATGCAAGAGGAAAAGCTTATATCTGGACCAAATGTCAAGGATCTGAAAAAGTTACAAATTCTGCTGGGGTCGGCAGTAGTAAGAATATCCCAGAACAGGACAGGAATATAGTGTAATTTTGGAACTACAAGAGTTCATACTGATAATGCCAAAGCCAGATACAAATTACCAAAAAGGCTTTACCGATTGCAGTGTGGGTTTTCCTTTAACAATCTAATAAAATTAACTTGTGGAACAGATGAATTTTCAGAATATTCCTCATAGGATGTTAAATGGAAGCAATTATAATCCTACAGAGCTTTTTTGCATTTATGTAATAATTTATTAAACACTTTCATGGGTGACACTGGATGCAGGATATTAAAAAAAAAATAAAAATCACAAGTACATTTTTGGAGGGGAAAAATATCAGGATTACCCACCAAAAAATAGCTTTTTATAGAGCCCCAAAACAAATACTTCTCTGGCAAAACTTCCTGGGGAAAAAGAGCATTTGTATTACAATAAAACGTACCATGAATCTTTGGTATTTGCTTTTCCCCTTGCTATTCCTTGTTTCTAGCCCCTTTCAGGGAATTTTTTGATTCAGCTTCTCTTACACTATATATACTGAAGCAGGAGGTATCGGTGGACTAAGGCAATGTTTTTTAAAGAAGTGCTCAGCATTGGCTAGCAACTTGCTTTCAAATCAATGGTAAAACTCCCATTGATTTTAACAGGAGCAGAGTTTGGCTAATGCTTACCACCCTAACTGTTTAAACAAGTAAAATCTTTAGTTTTTCAACATTGGAGTTTCAGCGGCTCAATGGTGCCATAAAACATTGTTTGGATTGTTTTATTACAATAATGGTCAAGGTGGAAAATAAGTGAATAAATAAAAATAGAAATATTCACTGACTGTACTTTTATTACTCTTCTGCCTCTCGTCGTGTACTCTCAGAGCAAAAACATTATACAGAAAAGAGAAGTCATTTTTGTATAAAAGGGAGATAATTTTATTTGCATCCAGAAACATAAAATAAACACGATCTTCCAGAATATCTACCAATATCTTGCCATTTTATAAAATGAACTCTGTGCTACAATATGCCTTTTTCATGCAGACAGAAAATTATGTTATGAATAAAAATATCAACCAGCCTTCTAGGAAATGCTTTTTCTTAACAGAAGTAAATTGGTGGATTGACGTACCCAGTTACTGACAGAATGATCCACAAAGCTCTGAAGAATGCTTTTTATGAATAGCACTTTATGATGTACTCTGGAACTAAAAAGCATTGAAGTCCTGCAAAGAAGAGGGCTTGTCTATACAGTGGGGTAATGCGTTTTATGGGGATGTCATTTCTGAAGTGCACTAACATGCATTAATTGACCTGTGTAGGCCCTGTTGGTGTGCACTACAAGTTCCCCAGTGCACTTTAATAATGTACCGTTTCAAACAGCACTACAGTAAAGTGTCTACATGGGCCAATTAACATGCAACATGTAAGTGTGCTTTAGAAAGTACACCTCCATAGAGCACATTATCCCAACGTGTAGACAAGTCCTTATGTATCAGTAACAAAGGATAAGTCAATGCCTACTTCTTCTGAAACTTCTTCATCTCTTGCACTCTCTCTCTCTCTCTCTCACACACACACACACACACACACTTTTCTCCAGCTTTAAATGCTTCTAAAAGTCCCCCACTAAATGGAGAGAAGACAGTAACAGGTGAATCTCCTTTAGACTGGCTTGACAATCGAACTTCTTTGGCTTCTTTTAGTTTTTGCTCACTGGACATCTTCCATGGTCATTGTGTGTCTAAGCCTTCACCACTTCATACAAGTGAAATAGATACTTGGGGAAAACCCAGTGTTCTATACAACATCAACAGAAAGGCCAGCACTTGTTGCTGGCAGTCTCATTAGACATAAAGGTAGATGCCTGCCTAGTAGGTACACACCAACTAGAATGCATAGGCCCTGATTCTGCAAATACCTGAGTAACTTTATATACTTAAATATTCCCATTAACTTCTACAGAACTATTAATATGTATAACGTGACTTATGCACAAGTGTTTGTTAGATCAGGCCCTTAGTTAATCTGTTGCAACATCACAAACAAGGAACACAACAGAGGACGTAACACATCTTGCTGGAAAACATCTAACATGTACTGTCAAAAGTTAGGCTAGAGGAAAAACATTAAAGCATGTACTGTTATAGTATCTGTTTATTTGTATTTTTATGGTAAAACTAAGTAATATTTTTAGACAATCAAGGGGACAAACTACAAATCATGATTTTTGAATATGAGAGTCAGTAATAAAAAGGTCAAGAGGGCCAACTGAACAACATAAGAATGTTTGTTTTTCTAATTTTTAAACTTACATGCCATTCCTTTTGCTCCTATTAGTCAACCTGGTCTCTGTTAAGCTAAGCTTTGTAAAATGGCTTATTATCTCAGGCATAAAAAAAATAACCTTGTCTCATATATACCTTTTTCATTATTTCCTCAAAAGCCAAAGCAGTTAGTAAACTGCCCTTAAACAACTAAAACAGGAACTTGGGCAGATTCTTTTTTATAATTTAACCGTATTAGAAGAACTTATTTGGACAAAAAACAAACAAAATCAATCTATAAAGAAACAAGTACCACTGGGAGACATTAAAGACACATGAAGACTTATGCTAAGCTTCCACAAAATTAAATGTAAGTAATTCCTGCTTGTAAAATTGTTTTTCTCAAATTGACATCTTCATGCTTCCCAAAAGGCATCTGTTTAACATCTGACATGAAGCAAACTAAACAAAACATGCTGCTAATATTCATTTTAGATTTTGCTCTCACTGCAGCACTTTTTATCCTCTGTATTTTTTACTCTGTTCTTCACGTGATTATGAAGAATCTTAACATACTGAGAAAAGTCAGTGAGTATTATCCCCACTAGCATGTACCTGTGAAAAAGGTACAGGTTAGTGGGACTGTGACATTACACGTACAATACTGTCAACCCCAAAGTTTAAAAAATTGTAAGTCAGGGCACATTGGAAATCCTGAGATTGGTTTAAAACTCCTCAGATTTTATAACTACTGGGATCTTTTTGGCTGCTTTCTGATCCACTGAGGTTCATATTTTCACACTTTTCTCCACAACCCTGAGGACTAGGAATTGACTGTGTTTTACCATGAAAGCTGAAAATTTCATATAATCATAGAATAATGACTCCCTCTTCATCCTCTTCTACCACTGCCCCCTCTTCACTTCTTCTCTTTCTCCTTCCTTCTCTCGATTCTCCTCTCTCTCCATCTTCATCTCTCTTACCTTCTCTTCTTCAGAGCTCCATGATCTGCGGCCAGCAGAGGGCAACATAGTCAGACATCTTCAGCAATATATACACCTTTACCTCGACATAATGCTGTCCTCGGGAGCCAAAAAGTCTTACCACTTTATAGGTGAAACCGCATTATATCAAACTTGCTTTGATCCACCGGAGTGTGCAGCCCCCCTCCCCGAGCACTGCTTTACTGTGTTATATCGGGTCACGTTATATCAATGTAGAGGTGTATATATAAACCTAATTTTATTTATATTATATATATATATATATATAAAATTCCCCTCTCACCCCTATGGGTGGTATGTGTCTTCCTCAACCTCGGGTCGTCTACCAGAGGCCTGGGAGTTTGAGGGTTCTGCGCAGTATCTTAGCTGTTCCTAGCACTGCACTCTTTTGGACAGAGAGCTCTGATGTTTCTGGGGGGGTCTATTGGAGCCACTCACCCAGCATAGGAGTCCGGCCCGAGTGCCTCCTACCACCCCACTGCGACCACTTTGGCCTTTCACTTGTCACATGCCTCTCTAGTTCCTCTTGTCAGGCCCTGGTACTGCTCCAGCTTCTCCTTATTCCTTCTTCCTTGTTGCTGTCACTTGCACTGCTCTACTGATCACCACCGCTGTCTTCTGTCCTCAACCTCAATTTCCAGGGTGGTATCCATGACTGTTGTTCTTTCTTTGATCGTGTAGCCCAAGCATCTCCAGGATTACAGAGGTTCGTAGCGCTTATACCGTTCATGTGGTTTGAGTTATCTCGGTGGTAGTAGGATGTCGATGCAGGGGGCTCTATTGGGCATCTTCTAACATTTACTATCTGATGGTACTTCTCCGAGCTAGCCTTGGGAAGTCGGTCTCGGAGGATTGACTGTAGCCTAGTTTTCGCCATGATCTTATGCCTCATATCAGCTGCATGGCTGTGCTCTGCAATGAGGGGGTTGCTTCCCCATGTCACGCAGGTCCGACAGTGAAGTTTCAGCTTCAGGTGTGGGCTGCACAAATCCACGTGTTCGTTCCAGTCTTGCTTGATGTCTGGGAGGTTAATGTGGAGTTGGTTCTATCTTCAAGCTTGTGAGAGCAGCTTCCTCTTACTATGGTGAAGCGTTGGGTAACTAGCTGTTTCTCAGTCAAGCTTGTGGATGTAGCGTCTTTTGTTTTTCCATCCATAGCCCCCATCATACATTTCATATATCCCTTCATTAGGTCTACTGTTGTGTAGTAGCATGCCATTCAATTCAGCTCCTGGTCTCGATCCATTGAATGGTTCTGTTCCAGTAGACCCAAAAACTTATCGTCAGATTGTCCTGTTCCTCAACAGTCTTCTGGCGCGGACCTTGTTAATCCGGGCGACGTCCGAGCCGGCATGACTCTACCTTAGTTCTTGTCACTCTCATAATAGTATATATATATATATATATATATATTTTACAGAGGCGAAACAGACAGAGTTTAAATGGCTAACTCAGCGAATCGGTATCAGAGCTGGAATTTAGATCTCAGAAAGCTTAATTCTGATCTCACAACAACTTTTCACCAATCTAACAATATTGACAACAATAGAGTTACTTTTGAGTTACATCAGTGTAAATGAGATTAGAATGAGACCAAGTGATCCTGGCTTCCAGTCTTAAACTGTATTCAAGAACATATCCCTCCCTCTTTTTATTCAGTCAATGTTTATCTGGGCTTACAGTGTAAGTGTTAAAAATTACCAGTCCTATAATGCACAACCTTTCAGATAGAGAAGTTACACTAAATTAAACTCTCTGAGTTACACCTTATGCTTGTTCCAACCATATAATCCCTTTATGACCCATTTTATTAGACTTCGAAAAGGGTATGTTGTTTGATTTTGGTATTAGCTTTTAAGCAGCTTAGACTCCAGTCACATAAACAAGTTTACTTTTTTAAGAGAGAAACCTTATAAACTATCAGAACACGATTTAACCCTTAGAAAAAAACAAACAAAAAACTCCTATAACCCTTAACATTAAGAGCAATTAAAAAAAACAACCTACTTTTTGGAAATAATACGAAGTATTACAGTAAAGGATTGCCAAAATGTTTCCATTCAAGTTAAAATAAACTAAGACTCTTAGCTTAAAATAGTAAGCCAAATTGATCTGCATTAGTTTATTAAAGAAGAATGAAAACAGTACTGAGCAAATCTACATAGCTTTTCAATCAATTTAGTTTACTTGTTTTATGAAACATGTTGCTGTTAGGGAGAAAATTAAAAACACCTTAAGACTTGTTCATACTCATAAGTGAAATTCACTCCTGTGCAGAGAGAGAAAGCGAGAGCACAAAGCCTATATACCACTTTAGTCCCACTAAATGGGACTTAAGTGAGGCACAGGCATCATGCTGACCCTCTGCATTGAGGTGAATTTTATCACAGTGTAAAGCAAAACACTAACCAATGAATTTTACTGCAACACTGTAGCTTTATGTTAGCTTATTTATATTCCAACACTTTAAATGTTATTTTTAAATACTGATTTTATGAAATGACTTACTTGGGTATTTTAATGCACTCGCTTTTCACCCAATGGAGACCCATATATTTATTATTATTTAGGTTGTATCTGGCGATAGTTTGAAAAATAATCATATTCCGAGTCTTTAGATGAAATGGCTTTTCCACACTCGAAAATTTTTGCTTAAAATTTCCCATGGTTGCTACTATCACTTCACTTGCACCAATGATGGCAATAGCAAGAATGATAGTACATAAGGCAGCAGCCTCATTTGCCATTTTAAGGTAGACTGAACACGGTTAGAAAATGAACCAGTGCGTTAACACTGGCAGCTGCTTGGAGTCCTGTATACACCAGCACTGTCATAGTTGCTTCCTCCAGCAAAGCTGAACCCATGTAGCAAAACAGTACCACTGGTAGCTGAACTGATTGTAGCACAAATTTTCTAGCATGGACATAGCCTATAAGAAACAATGCTTCATAAAGATATTATTTCAGTTTTACAGATATGTAAATTGAGACTTGCCAGGAACAAAACTCAGATATTTTCATTCCATCTGTTGATCTAACTACTAGTGTGTTTATCATTACTGAATACTAAATATACTGAAATATGTATTTGTGTATAACAATTTAAGCATTCATGTATCTACAAGTCAGTACTTAAGCATGTAATTCAGTATTATATATCTCCTTTGCCTTTGTTTTCTCTTTTTATTTTTCCCTTCCATTATATAAATTTGAATCTTTCATCCTCATTCTGTCCTTATCTGTCTTCTCTTCCCTTTTCTTTTTCATCCCTCCCTTTCCTTTCTTGTCTTGTCTTTTCCCCTTCTCATTGTTTTTCAATATCATCTTATTCCTATCAGTTTCTTTTCTTCATTCCTAATCTCTCTTCTGTGCCACATTCTGTCACTTCTCTTCTCCAACCCACAATCTCACTACTTTTTGGTAACCAGTGTTCTTACTCTTTCTTTTTGCTTCTAATCTTGCCACTCTCTAATCCACCCTCCAGTTCATGATGATTCAGGAAAGGTGCTTGAGTCAAGAAGGAAAAGGGAAAAAAGGAAAATCAACACAAACATGAAAAAAAAGACTCAAAGGGAAAAGCAAAACGTAATCTAGGTTTAAAGCAAAATGTAGTCCTCTGTAATAATGAAAGAAAAAAAGCATACTGCATGAAAGAGAAGTCCATGCAGTACCTTTGCATAAGATTAAAAAAAGCCAAGTGCAATGAGGAATGTCATCTCAGCAATACTGGATGAAAGGTCTGAAAGATAGCTTACAATCCTATAATCATCCATTGAGTTTTACCACATATTTAACATACAAATCACTTTATTAGGCTTTTTTGTTGTTTTTGTTGAAACAGACTCACCATTTTGAATTTTCCTCAGCAGAGTTTGGGAGACAGAAGAAAAGGTGAGTGTGGAACAGTTACAGCATTTGCAGCTATAACGACATGAAAAATCTTGGATGGTGACAGAGAATCTTCAGTCATTACAAAATGAAAAACTCAGTGTGTGAAGAGTTGTTGAACATAGAAATTCAAAATTAACTGGGCCATTCCAACAACTGAACAATATACCGTATATACTCAATCATAAGCCAGTTCATTTATAAGCAGAACCCCCCCAAGATGGATAAGTAAAAATGGAAAAGTTTTGTGACCCTTCATATGCCAACCCTATAATTCAGGGGTCGGCAAATTTTGGCTCCCGGGCCATCGGGATAAGCCACTGGTGGGCCGAGATGGTTTGTTTACCTCAAGTGTCCACAGGTTTGGGGGTAAACCTAAGTAAACAAAGTGTCCCAGCGCACCAGCTGCTTACCCTGATGAGCCGGGACAGCAACTGGTGGGGGAATTTTTTTGGGGGGGAGATGCTGGGAGTCAGGGGAATAACCCCTGTGACTAACTCCCCATATGACCCCACCCCTAACCTGGGACCTCCACACTCTCCCCATCACATCCCTTCCCACTTTATCTGGCGAGGGCTAGGGGAGGATGTCTCTGGCCTGGCTGGAGCTACTCCAGCAGGCTGGGCAGCGTGGCGCAGCCTACTTCAGCAGGCCAAACCAGGCGGCGTGGCCGCAGCATGTTCCAGCGGGCTGGGCCAGGCGGCACAGCTGCAGTGTGCTCTGGTGAGCCAGGCGGCACAGCCACAGCCTGCTCTGGGAGGCGGGGCCGAGCAACACAGCTCCAGCCAGCCAGCCCCAGAGCTGCAGCTAATTTGGAGGCTGGAGGGAGAGCAGCATGGCCAGAAGCGAAGAGACTCTGGCCCTTCCTCTTCCCTTCCGGCTCTGCTGGCTGTGTTGCCTCTCCTTGCTCCCTCTGTTGGGGGGAGGGGACTGTGTCCCACCTCTCCCTCTCTATACCAGTTCATAAGCCGACCCCCTTCTCTGGTGCTTCCCTTTTTTACTAAAAAAATTTGGTTTCTGAACAAATATATACGGTATACAATATGGCTGTTTATTTATACACAGACTTCAGAATAAGACACTTCAGTTACATATGTTGCATGAACTAAATCAAATGCTTCCTGTCTTCGTATTCTGTGGTGAATCCAAACTAGTCTGCCATCTCATTCAGGGCAATTATCAATGCTTGTTTAACCTGATCCTGTGTAAATATGAGATTTATGCACAGGGCTGGCTCCAGCGTTTTTGCCGCAGCAAGCGGCAAAAAAAAAAAAAAAAAGCCGCAATCGTCTCTACCGCCGGCGCTTCATTCTTCAGCGGCAATTCGGCAGGGGTCCTTCTCTCCGAAAGGGACTGAGGGATCCGCTGCCAAATTGCCGCTGAAGACATGGACATGCCGCTCCTTCCCATTGGCCACCCCAGGCACCTGCTTGCTGCGCTGGTGCCGACCCTGTTTATAGAAACTGTTAGGCTGGATCAATACTGATCTATAAAACAGTGCCTATGTTATTTATATAGTTTTGCTTAGTTAAAAGGAGCAAAACGTGGTTTAAAAGTTCATGTGAAACTTTCAGTCATTAAGTGCTTCCATCATACAATTTTCATTTAACATGCAGTAACTGATTGGCTACTTGTAGCTTTTTATATTTTTTTGTCCAGTTTGAAAGAAAAAAAAAATCAAAGCTAAAAACAGAACTGCAGGTTAAAAGTATTCTTGTAAACATTAAACACAAATACTGTGAATACCTAATAAAAGCTAGGAATGTTTTCTAAGTGGTTTTAAACTACACCACTGAGTTTTAACAAGTGTTTTCTGATCCTCTGACTTCTATCAGCAAAATCTGTTTTCTGTTGTGCCACCTGCTCCTACTGTAAAAGCAGGCCTTCAGTATTAAAGCTTGAACCACCTCCAGGATTGTATCCTGAAATAAGTTAGCTCGTATCACAAAACGTATGCATCACAGACTGAAAAAAAGTGTGTTTTTGATTAGTACTTTTCTTTTCCTCACCCTTACTTAGGTCTGTGTTTTCTGACTCTCTTTCATATTATGAAAGAGATGATGAATGTGTAAGGGTCAATACCAAGTGAGATAGCAGAGTGTCATTTGGGTATAATTAAGTTTTTAAATTCATGTACTGAATGATGGTCATATATTTTTTCATACCGTTTACCACAGCTGGGTATGGTTACCTGGTATTTCTCAGATATTTTAGTTTCACTGTGGGTATCCAGGTCAGTTCAGAATCAACATTTTAATACCTATCCATTTTAAATATTTATCTTAAGAACTTTTTGCAGAATATCTCTGTCTTGACTCTTTTGATTCAAAGGGTTTGCCAAACCACTTTGATACACAGCTTCCCTGCAAGAATGCTCAGAGGTTTTAATACATCAACATTTATTCAGAAAGATCATTTGCCAACATCTCTGCTGCATTTATATTTGCCATATATACAGTAATTATCCATATAAATAGAATCAATATATTTGGGGGGTTCATTTTCCAGCCTTCCCCTGCCCCCATTAGCTTTTTCATTGTCTTCAGTTTGCACATATTACATCTGCACACCTGGTACAACACACCCAGAACCAGATAAAGCACACAAATAATCCAAAAACCGCAAATGCTTAGAATTTATTTGACAATAAACTAGTGCAAGAAACTTAAAACAAATATTTCCTTGTTCTGTTTAAATATGTTACAAAACAAAAGTAATAAATGGTTAAACTACAGTTCTGTGTACTATGTGTTAATTGATGCAGTCCAGTGTCTCCTGGCTAACACACATTGTCTCATTGTACATCCTTCAAAGGAAAGGTTGTGAAACAAGACAATTCTTTCACACAAAGGAAGCGAGAGGTGATTTTACTGATTAGCCAAGAACCAACCAATGTGTGAACACTAACGATTTTATGCCATTCCTTTTTCGGAAAAGCATACTTTAAAAAAAAATGTAAAATTGTAAAATAGTAGCTTTGTTTTATTTTTTTTAATTATGTTTACTCATTTAAAAAAAAATCACAATCAGCTATTCTTTAGGCTTATACTGAAATTTTCTTAAAGAGCCAATTAAATAGGGAAAAACTTTCTGTGTATCATTTCTGAATGGTGCATAAAGATAACAGTGGTATTTCTGAACTGTTGTTACACAGGATTAATACAGATTAAAATACTTTCAAAGAAGCTAATTGTCTGTGTAGTTGCCAAATACAAACATGTGGGATTTTTTTTTATGTAACAGCAAAGAAGAGTTATCCTTATTGATACAAATTTAACAGATTTTCAGAAGAACATAACTCATGCTCACAAAAATTTCCACAGTTTAGCTAATCCTGCAAAATCCAAAATAAAGACAAAAATCAGCCCAAGTTTCAAGACTGAATTTATACAATTATTATTTAATAGGTACTCCCTGCCTAGCTAACAGCTAATCCAACTTCAAAAAGATTCTAGCTCTCTTGCATTGCACAGCTTTTTTCAGGGTGGGCCTTTGCACTACTTTTAGACAATTTATGAAAACGAAGTGTCAAGAAATCCATAAATCCCTTTATCGGCCTTTGAAATAGAGACGAGGGTCTGGATGGAAATAAAAACTGTGTGCTCTGCTGTGAATGTGGGCACCAGCCCAGCTCTATACTCAAATCCTCTTACCTTCACATTTAAAAACTGAAGTAAGGACGACGACAGAGACTTGGACAGTTTGGTCCTCATATAGCAAGCTTTTCTGAATAAAAGCAGGCTGATGAATAATGTAGCAATTCTCTACATGTGTCCGTTTTCATGCTAATTAAGGATATGCCTAACTGCACAGGTTCTACCTGTGGCTAAATGCAATTAATTTCCATAAATTACCGCTAATGCAATATACTTAAAACTGCATTTGCTCCACAAACTCCACTTCCTGCCTATCCACTTCCAGACTGAATTTAAAGGCCTGGTCTGCACATGAAAGGTCCATAAAGCACAAGGCTATCTCAAAGTCTATTATCCCACAAAGACAGCTATAGTCCACAGGGATGATGCAACTAAACTGATTTATGACAAGACTCTTTGGTCAATAGGGCAGGCTATTTTCAAGGGGCAGTAGCCTAGCTATGGAACACCTTACCACAGATCATCAGACTAAACCTAATCCTGACCATGTTTGGGTCTAAATGCAAACTTACCTTTTTGAGGAGGACCAGCTTCTTTCAGGACC
The DNA here is from genome assembly GCF_003597395.2 of Chelonoidis abingdonii. NCBI lineage: Eukaryota > Metazoa > Chordata > Testudines > Testudinidae > Chelonoidis > Chelonoidis abingdonii. Next base: position 33,363,097 of record NC_133773.1, read on the forward strand.
AATCAACAACAGGGAGCATGGATGGAAATAGGAGAAGATGGAATGATAAGAAGAAACATCCCAAGAGGAATAGTTGATTTCCCTGACTGGTTTTATGAAGGCCCACTCTTTCATCTGGTTATGTTGTAACTTTGTTTTGTGATAACCTTTTGTTTTACCAGCTGTTTGACTCTTCTAATATGTCTGATATGAAGTATATATTTATGGATCATCTCTACAACATCTTGCTTTTTGGAATCCATTGCTTATCTCAACAACAAGAGAAATTAAGTTAAGTAACTTAAGAAAGGTTTGACCCTCACTTACCAAGCAATGCCAAAAATGACAGCAGACAGAATACCTCTCAAGCCACCTTTCCATCTTTGGCCCTCTCTGCCCTCCAGTAATGTAACTTACTGCACCCAGACACCCACATGCTTACTCATTGCACTGATCGGAGGAGTTAAGGAGCCAGGAAGTAGAGGAACCACTGGATGTAGGGAAATGGAGGCCTGAAGAGCTGTACTGGGGTGGGGAGGATGCCACAGCTGATTTCCTCTTGCGGAGGGATAGGAGGCTGCTGTATTAGACCAAACCTTGGATTCCACATCCTTTTAAATGTACAGCGTGAGCAGCATCCGTACATTGGCTATATATCTGGCCTTTCAAACGCACTCCTGGCATACACACTCCAATGTTGCGATTCCTTCTTAGGAATGGGGCCCCCACAGCCCAGCTGTCCTAAGCCTCAAGACCAGTGCAGACTCTCCAACTCTCCCTAATAGCTCTCTCACATCCTTTCCAGAGCTCCTTCCCCCATAAATACTCTTGATTACTGTTTCACCTTTCAGAAACTTTGTGACAGTTAAAGCAAGAGAGACACAGGTTTTACAGAGGCACTTCTAAACTACATCCTTTTTCCTCATAGAGAAAACACAAAAGTTATTCAGATCTACAGAAAAATGAATTCTTATATGCAAGACTGTGCCCTCAGCTTCCTCACTTTTCCTGAGACTCCTTTGGATCTTAGTGCCTTCCAAGGAGTCCATGATTCTTTTGCGCACCCCATCCTACTCAGTCTTCTTTTCTGGCTCTGGTCTCCCCAAGGATGGTCAGCAAGAGAAACAGCTCAGATCAGAATTTGCCATTTTTTAAAGTTTCAGTTCCCTCCTGAGTGGCTCCAAGGTCCTCATGAGGTGATTTGCTGGTTAGTTCCAGCCCACCTGCAATATCAGACTGGGAAAACTGATTCCCCTAGGCTGCCAACTCCTTGAATTAGGGTACTTCCATCAGAATGGAAGGCCGTCCAGGCTGACAACTCTTGATTGCTCTCCATTGTTAGCCTTGTGCTAGATGCAAGAATTTCTCCTAACACCTCTTAGGTGTTTCAAGACTTCAATGTCAAAGTGAAGACACAGTGCAGGTTTACAATCAGAGTAATGGTCACAAAACAGAAAGAATTACACTCATCTATCACAGATGCTTGGGCAAGGAGTATGCCAGCTACCTACTGCCCAATCCCCACATCCCTGACCTTACCTCTTGCAGCCAGGTCTCCCCCACCCACTGAAGAGAAATAAGAGCCCCTGACAAAGATGGTAGCCCAGGGAAAAGTTCAGTTCCCTTCAGAACAACGGCTGCCTTATGAGACCAGCAGAAGAGTGCTCAAAATGCTTCATATTCAAATGCTCAAGACCTAGAGACAAAAAGCCAAATGCTTGTATCTCCAGCAAAATTTTGGAGACTTGGTATGAACAGATACGTGGTAGGAGGAATAAGATTGAAAGTCCTCCCACTCTCCTTTCTAGCACTGGGTTCTCTCCATCAGAGAAGGGACGAAGGACAGAGTTTACACCCAACTTTCTCTAATGTATTTTAATTGTTGTGTGGCATTAAAATAGTATGGTGACTGCTGCCTTAGAAATACTTTGACGGGGAGACACTGGACCACAGTCTTTAGTGCAGAACTACAGATTGATAAGATAATGAATAAATTGTATATATTCATAGATTGTTGAATTTTTGTAAGCACTTCTGGAATTGATTAGAAGCCAGCAGAAATTAACAACAAACTCCTTTTCAGTAGAAATGAATTTCTCATTACCATACATCAGCTTTCTAACTTTTCCAGCAGTTAGATTCCTGATAGCAAATGGGGTCCTAGTGGTATGCCCGCCCATTTAACTTCAAAAGTAAATTCTGAGAAAAAATTCAGAAATAAATACTAACAAAGTGATATATCTAAGCAGACTTGGTCTAACTTTCAGCACATTGTTCCAACTTTGCAAAATATCCACCTCTGGAAAAGAAAACTATATCCTTTCTATGGACAGTGAGAAGACATGGTCCACCAGTCAAAATGAAATGAGCACACACAAAATTATAGACTAAGTAAAAGACTTGTGGCTACATACCACTTGACTACCTCGTAAGTTCCATGTGATTTCTAACACTGGTGAATGAATGGCTTATATTCTCTCCATCTATCAATTGTCATTTAAAATGTAATTTCTGATTAAAAGATTCATTGAGCTAATGACCACTTATTCTTATATATACCTGGTATTCTATAAATTGAATATTAAAATATACTCATTAATACATTAGATTTTACATATTTGTTCAGCTAATTATTTGATTCCATCTTGTGGTAGTGCCTATTATAATTATTTACACATCAAGAAGTTTTTCAAAATTCATGTATAAAACGACATTCAAATGAAAAGTGAACGATATTCCTTTTGCAGAGAACCTTATTTAATTTTTATTTTTAAGTTTATGGATTGTTAGTAACATGTTTAGCATCTGTAGTTTTCCCCAGAAACTTATATTTTTATTTTTATTTTTAAGTTTATGGATTGTTAGTAACATGTTTAGCATCTGTAGTTTTCCCCAGAAACTTATTTATATTGTTTTTGTATTTATGATGTGAAGTAATAAATAAATATCTCAATAAAAATAAAGTATAATTAGTCTAAATATGGACCCCACAATATTGGCCAAAACAATAACCAGCGGGACAAAAATGCTAGTCGAGGGAGATCAAGGAATGTTTCTACAAGGAAGATCAGACTATAAATAGCTCAAAATATCCACATTTTAACGAAAATGGAATGTGTATCATCATAACAGAATAGGCCTAATAAGGAATCAAAGACAAAAGTACGTTTAGACACATAAAGGCTATTTGTCATAGGGATTTTTGTTTGGTATATTTGATGGGAAGAACTTTAACCTTAATATATATACAATCGAATTAAGCAAATGTACACACAGCTAAAATTTTGTTCTTGGGGAGCATGCTATCATCTCTTTTCTGTCAAAAATTCTCTCACTAACCCAGACTGCACAGGAAGACATGCAACACCTGTACTTCAACTGTGCATCTCATCAGATCTGGAATTTAGGCACAGAGAAAAAATTAGCTGTAAATAAAATATGCTTGTAGGTCCTGTGACAAAATTCCTCCTCTACCTTGGTGGGTCCTGCGCTTCTTGGCAGATTTGCTCACCTCAGTGATCTTCCCCACAGTCTGGGTCAACTCCTCCTGTGTCTGATCAGGAGTTGGGAGGTTTGGGGGGAACCTATGGCCGCCCTCTATCCGGGGCAGCCCAGAGCCTCTTGGATGCAGCTGTCTATAGTGCTCCTGTAACAGCTGCAGGACAGTAACACTCCTGGGCTACTCTCCCATGGCTCCTCAACACCTTTTATCCTCACCACAGACCTTCTTCCTGGTGCTGATAATGCTTGTCCGCCTCAAATCCTCAGCAACTCTCTCACTCTCAGCTCCTTGCCTTGGCTCCCAGCTCCTCACTTACATCCTTCTCTCTGGTTCCCCTGCCTGACTGGAGTGAAGCTCCTTGTAAAAAATCAGTGCCCTGATTAGCCTGCTGATGACCCAGGTGCTAATAAAGTGCTATCTCTACTGCCTGCCTTCTAGAAAGATCTTAATTGGCTCCAGGTGCCTTGATTAACCTGGAGCAACTGCCATTTGGTTACCATGGTCCTAGGGATTTGTTTAGCCTGGGGCTAACACACCTGTTTCTCCGTACTTTACTGTAGCCATCTGGCCTTGCCCCATCACAGTCCATAAACCTATTTATAACTAAAGAGAGTAGTTTAGTTCTCAAACTTTTGTACTAGTGACCCCTTTCACATAGAAAGCCTCTGATTGCAACCCCCCTCCCTTATAAATTAAAAACATGTTCTTATATATTTAACACCATTATACATGCTGGAGCCAAAGTGGGGTTTGGGGTGGAGGTTGACAGCTCGCGACCCCCCCATTTAATAATCTCACAACCCCCAGAGGGGTTCCGACCCTCAGTTTGAGAACCCCTGGAGCAGAGGCACTAGTATGAACTTCCAGCAACAGTTATGAGGACAGTACATATAGTTCTCCCTCTGTTATTGTATCTAGCATATAGCAGACTTCTCCATATCCCTTATCCATTCTTTTAATATGCTACTGAATCATTTTAGCTTTGAGAAGAGGGAGAAAAGACTTCCAAGAATAAAACTAGCTACTATGATATTGACATCATAGGCAAATTAGCCTCAGGATCCAGATATAAATCTGTTTGCTAGTGAATAATACAGATGCAACACATAGTGTGGTATAAAAACCTGTCTACACTAGTAAGTACACCTCCACCCTGATACAACGCGACCCGATATAACACAAATTTGGATATAATGTGGTAAAGCAGTGCTCCGGGGTGGGGGGCTGCGCACTCTGGTGGATCAAAGCAAGTTTGATATAACACAGTTTCACCTATAATGCGGTAAGATTTTTCGGCTTCCGAGGACAGCGTTGTATCGAGGTAGAGGTGTATTTCCAGTTATACCAATAAAGTTATACAGACATAACCCCCAATGGGGGCACTCTTATTCCAATATAAGCATGGGCTCTTACTGGCGTGAGAGACTACATGGGGGTTTTACCAATATAACTATAATCAGTTTACATTCACGTTAGATTCAATTACAAAAAAAATTTCCTTTCTAGACAAGGGCTAAAGCAGGAGAATTAACACCATATGTAGGAACAGGATGTGCACTGAACCTTCAACATAACTAAAAACATCAAGTGATATTCAACTCTAACAGAAGGTATAAGAATATTAATCTTCAGACATTCATTATGATTAAAGTTATATTATTATCATGCAGTTAATTAGTTCCATAACAGAGATTTACAGGAGACTGTCCTAAAAACAATCCTGCAAAATGAGAGATCAGATGGGCTTTACAACATCCCTTGAAGGTCAGGAGACTTGATCTCTGTTGAATCAAAGGGGGAAGTGACTTCCAGAGTTGAACACATCGAGACTATTTTACCACTTGCCCCCAGATTTTTATGTCTAGAGACTGTCATTAAAGTATATTACCATACCTAACTGATTAAAATGATTCAACAGTCGTTCCTATATAGTATGAAGCCTAGCATTCAAGTAGTCTCATTTTATTTTAAATCAACTATCTTGCTTTGTTTCATTTTTAGATAGGAGGTGACATAAATACTGATAACGTGTATTCAGTTGGCTATTTAGTCCTAAACCTACATGCTATCTTTTCAGGGAAAAAAATATTTACAAGTTTAGATTTCTGAAATGGCATGGCTTTTTTTTTTTTTTTTTTTAACTAAAATATATTAGGGGCTTTTATTTTCTCTGAGTCTATAAATTATTTCTAGTAAACATAAAGCCACAGTATAAATAAAATAATCTTCACTGGTTAAATGTTTAAGATCCAATATTTTAATTTGTAAACACTGTTTTAAAGGAAGTATTGTGACAGCAATACATTTGTTTGAAATGTTTTGCAAAACGCCATTCAGCAAATTAGTTCAGAGATGAAGTATCTGAAATGCAATTACAAACTGAGAATGTATTAGATATATCATGCAAAACTAATACATGTAAGTTAAAAATAACATTTATTAGGAATGGGCATCAGCTGTCTAGCCCACTAAATTTTAACTCACTATCCGCCTAAATCTCTGTGAGGATGAAATATGGGGCAATATTATGACTCCAGCATGTAACCAGAACTCACAACTGGCTTGAAAGAGAAGTTCTACTTAAAGACGGATGACATGATACAGGTCAACATCTCCTGAACATATTTGTACTTTTGGACTAGATTTTCAAAAGCGTCCAGCACTTCCAATTGGGATCATATTTCAAGAGATCAACTTCCATTTAGGCATCTAAATGAAACAACCAGATTTTCAAGAGCGTTCATCAAATGGGTCTGATGGGCACTCAGCACTTTTGAAAATCTGGACCCTTTTTTAAAATGGGAGCTGTTGTTTGTGTGGAGCTCCTTTGAAAGAATGGCCTATACTCTTTGCTTCAATTGCCTTTAATACCCACTTTAACATATTCATATTACAGAGCAAAGTAGTTTTGTCTTAATTCTCTACTTCCTCCTACTTTCCTAATTTTTAATATTATGTCCCCAAAACTTTCTGATCTGTTTACAAAAGGAGATTTATCTACTTTTTTTGTTAGACAGAAAATATTCTGTCACTTCAAGGTCTTCTGTTTTGTATTCAGAATAAACAAGACAATAAGGGCATGATCCCACGATCACTGAAGACAATGGAAAGACTCCTACTGACTTCAGCAGGTTTTAGATGGGCCCTAAAAATTTGCCTGTGGAATACTGGAATCTACAGAGTACTTTATACAATAAAAGTATCACATCTTGTTTCTGATTCTACCTATCTGCTAGCAGAGCTATCTTTTAACATGACTAGAGGAAAGCTTTCAATGATTTTCACAACTCCATAATCCTCCTTCTTATCAAGGTGCTATACAGTCGTTCTGTTTAACACATTACAACGCAGATCCTTGCTCTCCACCTAATTATGTTACAATTTTCTATAATCAACTGCATTTGCCAAAAGCTGGCCCAACGCTCTTAAATGATACCAATTCCTTTGAATCTGATTACACAGCCTCATTGTTTGCTCTATCTCTGAGCTTTTGTTTTATAACAGTTCAATTGGCACAGACATTGCTGTTGTTCGATTGGGGTTTGTCAAATGAGATGTTTGACTACTCTATCTCTACTTGCAAGAAGGTAAGGATGGTCTTGCAAGTGGGGAATACAATGTTAGCTGTTCTTTCTCTGACCTGCCCAATGTAAATGCAACTTGCTGATTTGTTTTCCCAATGGCAGGGGGAAGGACTCTTAACATGGTGATTTTCTGTTGCAATTTCCAATACTTGAGGTGTGTAGACATAGGTAATGCTTTTTTATTTTTAATGTGATTCCCCGATACCTGAGACAAATTTTTAACTGTGATAATCATGAAGCATAAAGCTTCTGCAATCAGAATTTAGCTGACTGATGACATAGGAGACAAAGTAGAATACAGTTTTTCTTCTGCAGCTAACAGAGGTCCCAGTCCTGGGGTCTGGCTGCATGCAAGAAGTTGCAAAATCAGGGCAAGAGACTGCAATGAAGTGCTGGGAGGAAATACTCAAAAGCTGGTTAAGCCGTCTTTATGGTCTCTGGTACAGGGGCCAATGATCTGGTCCTTTGGTTTTTGAAGTATGGCTAATTATTCAGCTACTATCTAGTTATAGTCTGAGAATATTATTATAGCTTCAAAAATACAGTTCTTCAAAATAAAAAAAATCCATTACTATATTATAATCTTCAAAACATTTTAAATAAAGAAAAAAACTGCATATGAAAGATGCTGAAAAAACAGACACAAGTCTGACTGTAGGAATTCTGATTATAAAGTTTTCCAAATATAATAAAAGTCTGCATAAAAGCAGAGAGGAGAGTAGGTTTTTTTGTTTGGTTGGCTTTCGGCAAAGTAATTCCCCCTGGAGGAATCCTGGACTACTGCTTACTTTTAAACAACAACAAAAGTCTATAATGTGTTTGCGTGCATGCATAAACACACTCCCAAGGCCAGAGTCTGAGCTGGAGTAAACTGATATAGTTTCACTGAGGTCAGTGGAGCTATACTGATTTATACCAGCAAAGGATATGGCCTATATACACTCTTCTTCAAAGCTAAACAAATTGTCTTAAATTACTTGAAAACAACAAGATTTGCTACAAACAGGCCTCATTATTATAAAAGTTTATTATTTATTTCATCATATTTATTTGCTTGGAGGTTGACACATTCCATTTTAGCAACTCTTTCACACACACAAAAATTGCTGGAGTGACAGAAGATACATATGCATTTTATTATCATGAGCATCAGTAAAAAATTCACAAAATATGCTTTTAATTTTATTCATGCAGCATTAGCTAGATGTGTTATGACAGGACTAAGTAGCCTTTTGTGATACTTAATTTCACCCTAAAGCTGTTTTTAGTTAATTTTAAAAACACAGTAATCTTCTCATCAGCAACAAATATCACTGCTAAATTTAAGAGACCAGAAATAACATAGCTGACAGAAGTTAAATGAACACTATGTTCTGTTCCCCTTAGATACACAGAAAGATGAAATCCAATAGGAAATTAATATATTTTGGAGCACTTAGATATGTGGCATATTTTAGGTACAAAACACTATTGTGTATTAAATAAAAAGTAGGCCTTACATTTATCTCACCAGTTTTTTAGATATGTTACACAGTGATTCTTTTAGATAGATACATTTAAATGGACACTAATAAATCAAGACCCTGATTCCACTAGCACTCACCTGCTTAATTTTTTACACATGAACTCAATGGCACTACTCGTGTATAAACCTGAGCACATGCATGTTTGCAGAACTTGAGGCATTAATTAAGCCCAAAATAACAATTTTATAAAAAAATGATTTTATAAAAACTAAGAACAAAATAAACGTTTCTATGCTTTTATTTTGAAATTTTTAAATATACTCTGTTCTTAAAAAAATATTTCCCCAAAGTGTTTGAAACGCTACAGTACTAAAGTGAAACTGTCTTCATTCATTTTCATTGTTCAAGCTGAGAAAAAAGCAAAAAGTTAATGAAAGGCATAAATATTGACAAGTAAACTAAACTGTAAACATTCTTTCACTTCAGGGTTACTAATGAATTTTGTTTTCTTACAATATATGAGTTTCCAAGCTAGAAGTATCCCTTTAAACATATTCAAATAAACTAATATTGGCAAGTAGAAATATGATGCTGTAGAAACCAGAATGTTTTGATGCACCATCAAAATGTTCAGCGTACTCTAGACCAAGCAACGGTTAGGTCTGTATTAAAATAATAAACTCCAAGGAAACTGCATTTTTGAGAAAGACAGAAATGATTCATACACTCTCTTCCTAGAGGTTAACTTAACCTTGCAAGAGTGTCAGGAAAGATTACAAACTGAGGCATAAAATCTGCTCACCAGCCCCAATGATGAAAAATTAAAGAGGGCCCAATTCTTGGGACTCAAAGACTGGCCACATGTGGTGAGGTGAAGTATGAACAACCAACGAGTTTTAGGATAAATCACTGTGTTAACTCTACTAATCATTTTATATTGTGAAGGCTAGTTCCACAACACAAATAGCTACAAACTTTGTTTTTCAAGGTATTTTTTTTAAACAACCCTGATACTGTGCCCCGCGTGAGAGTATACAGTACACAATACTCTCTACCATATATTTTACAATCAACAATGCTCACCTGCTAACTGGAGTGTGTAACTGGTAGACCCATGTGTGATGGAGACACAAACACCACTCCCTTTCTGGGTGGGGTTCCCCTCATCTCTCCTACCTGTGGCATGGACAGGTTGGGACTCTGCAATCCACTGGGGTCTCTGGGCAGGCCAGGTGGTATAGAAGTGGCATTGCCTTCATACCTATCCTCAAGCTTGTAGAACTGGGGGCCACTTGAGCCCAGCTAAATTCTGCACTTGAATGACTCTGCTGACTAGTTTGGGAAAGATTCCTCACTGGTTAATAGTTTAATAAAGTTCTGGGCTCTGTCTTTAACCATAGTCTGGCTTGTGTACCTCGCTGCTTCAGTGTCTGTGTCAAGATACGCTGCCCACTGTATGCATGTCTATCTCTGGTAAAATATTTACACCACAGTTTATAAACATCACTAAGGCACAGATGGTGGAAAGTAAACAAATCTGCTAACTATTAAACAACAAAGATGATTTTGGAGGTAGAATATGGAAATAATACAACTTCAATTATTTTATTTACAAAGCACAAGAACTCTGATTGTCTTGAAGATTTGACATATCTCTACAAGGTGTAAATAAGGTCATCCAAAATAAATCACTGCAAACCTATATTCCAATATAGTTCAAAGGGATCACAACTGCATCAAAGTGTCCAGCACAAGTATACAAGGAGGAATGCCAGATATGTATTGCAGATAAGCTGTAAAGTTGTATGTCTGGCACAACTGTTTTTCAGTATCACATAACACTGCCTAAAAATTGCTCCATGTCAGCTCAAGTTTATTACAGTGAGGTCTTCTGAGTGTGTCTAATTTTTATAATCAATAAATCATTTCTACTCTTTTAAAAAAAGGAAGCATGAATGAAACAGGAGGATATAATGAAAGAAATTAAGATCTGACTACATCCATCATATGACCTACATACAGCATTACATCACATTCAGGTCTTTCCATTAAGCTCATTCTTATTCTCCTTCCTCTTTTCCAACAACACACTGTAAAAATAAAATAAATATGAATAAATGTAACTTCAGGTCAATGGTAACCTCAGACTAATGGTTGAATCTCCAGCTATACTGGCTTTTATGTTTTGCAAAAAACTAAACTCAAAGTCGTCACAGGATCAAATAAAGCCCTGTAACTAGCCCCCTAAAAACTCAGTTTCTACTTCTATCTTTTTATCACTATGCTTTTCCATCACCATAGTAACACTATCGACATAGTAAAGGGCTTGATTTGCAAAAGCGATTGTGATTAATTGCACACTAATTTCCATAAGCAGATGCACAAACTAATATTTTCAAGCGTAAATGGCCATTCAGGGAACAGACTATTTGCATGTGCGAGTGGACAGTTTGCAAACACAATTGCTGTAATTGTACATTAAAAACGAAAATGACTGAGTTGCTTTTTTCATCATGATCTTCATTTAGGCACATCAAAAATTACCCATTACTGTAGTTTCTGAGCACATCACAATATTTTAAGTATTGCATCTGTAAAATGGAGATAATAGTATTTCCCTCTTGCAAGGATAAATACATTAAAGGCTGAGAGGTGCTTACATACTACAATAATGGGGGTCACATAAAAACTTAAATTAGATAATTTTATTAACACTAAATAAATCAGACTGAGGATCTAACACAGTGGTAGGCAACCTGCGCCCATGGGCAGCCCATCTGGGTAATCCGCTGGCGGGCCACAAGACAGTTTGTTTACATAGACCATCCGCAGGCATGGCCACCCACAGCTCTCAGTGGCCGTGGTTCACTGTTCCCATCCAATGGGAGCTGTGGGAAGCGGTGCTGGCAGTTGCCCACCTCTGATCTAACGGCATTGACTTGGGCCAAGCATTGGGCCAGTAGGCACTGTGCAGGGGACTAAAGTCCCACCACAGCATCCTAAACCAGCTCATGGTACGTGGTCGCCACTTAAGTCTGAAAAACACCCTTAAATCACACAATTTATGAAGGGTGACGGTTCTGCAGTGGGCAGGACAGCAAACTACATAAAAGGTCTTTGCTATCTCTATCTTGTTGAGCTTGTTGATGCTTTGTTGAGCCATCTCTCATTCTACTGAGAAAGCACACACTTGGTTATTTACCTAGTTAGTACTAGTACTTATCAATGGATTCAAAACGTAACTGGTTCCCAAGGAAGAACTCATAAATCAAGGCTATCAGCAAATCTTTCACATATAGGTCCCAAAGCAATCTTTAAATCCTAGACCCATAAGCTACTAAAGCCAACAGAAAGATTTGTTGCAACATCCCTTGACTTCAATGGGCTTTGGATCAGGCCCTTAATTAATAACTGTACTTATGTGACTTGGGAAGAGTGATCAATCAAAACTAAACATTCTCTCTCCTAATTTCAATAACATCAGTAAAAAAGAGGTGCCATGCTTCAAAAGGCACAGACAAGTTTTGCACACTGGGATAAAAATGCTGTCTTACATTTTCACAACATTAAACACGCATACTGTAGAAAGAACCTGTTTTACAGAAGAACTCTGGATGAGTCATTTGAGAAAAAGAATACCTCTAAATCTGGGAGAGAGACTCAGACAACAGGAGTATGACTTGTTATTAGGAAATTTAGACTTCCATCCTGAGCAGTAATATGATACATGTATGGAAGCCTTAGGTTTGCTTCAGCTCTTCCTAACATTTGACATATCACAAAATCATAGAAATGCAGGACTGGAAGGGACCTTAAAAGATCATCGAGTCCAGTCCACTCCACTGAGGCAGCACTAAGTAGTAATTAGACCACCCCTAACAGGTGGTTGTCTAACCTGTTCTTAAATATTTCCAATCATGGAGATTACAAAACCTCCCTAGCTAATTTGTTCCAGTGCTTAACTACCCTTACAGTTAAAACATTTTTCCTAATGTCTAATGTAAACCTCCCTTGCTGAAATTTAAACCTGTTACTTCTTGTCCTGTCCTCAATGGATAAGGAGAAAAAATTCTCACCCTCTCCCCTTTATAACAACCGTTTAAATAATTGAAAACTGTTATGACCCCGCCCCTTAGTCTTCTCTTTTCCAGACTAAGCAAGACCAATTTTTCAATCTTTCCTCACAGGTTATGTTTTCTAGACTTTTAAACATTTTTGTTGCTCTCCTCTGGACTCTCCAGTTTGTCCATTTCTTTCCTGAAGTGTGGTGCCCAGAACTGGACACAATATTCCAGTTGAGGTTGGTGCTGAGTAGAGTGGAAGAATTACTTCTTGTGGCTTGCTTTCAACATTCCTTCTTATACAACCCAGAATGACGTTTGCTTTTTTGCAACAGCATTACATTGTAGATTCATATATAGTTTGTGATCCACTATGATCCCCAGACCCTTTTCTACTGTACTCCTTCATAGGCAGTCATTTCCCATTTGGTATTTCTGCAGTTGATTATCCCTTCCTAAGTGTAGTACTCTGCATTTTTCCTTGATGAATTTCATCCTATTTATTTCAGACCATTTCTCCAGTTTGTCAAGATCATTTTGAATTCTAATCCTGTCCTCTCAACAGCTTGCAACCCCTTCCGCAAACTTCATAAGTGTACTCTCTATGCCATTATTCAAGTAATTTATGAGGATATTGAAGAGAATCAGATCAAGACAGATCCCAGAGGGACCCTACTAGATATGCACTTCCAACTTGATTGTGAACCATTAGAAAAACACACTCAGAGAGTATAGTTATCAACCAGTCATGTACTTACACTGTCATAGGTTTGTCTAAGCCATATTTCTCTAATTTGTTTATGAGAGGGACATTGAGACAGTATCAAAAGCCTTACTAAAGTCGAGATATACCACATCTACTACTTCCCTCCTATCCGAGGTAATCTGAGGCAGATTGATTAATAACATTAGGATTTAAATAGTCATCTTCAGATTAAATCAGCCAATGAAATGAATAGGGCAGTTCACATTTCTCAGAGCTATTGCTTCAGGCCGTCTACAGACTCAGGGAGACAACACAACCGTGATATACTAAGTTATGTTTTCCAAAAAATTTCCTCTAAACTTTAAAGGTTAGAAAAATAAAAAGTAGGGAGAGTCTCAAGATTCTCTTTATACTACAGAAACCAGCTACCTTAGGAAATCTGTCACTAGTCAGAAAAACAGTAGGCCTCCAAAAAGATTACAATATACTTAGTGAACCTTGATTAATATAAATGAGACCTGATATAAAGTTTAGCCTCATTCAAGGAAAGGAAGGATTGCTCAGGGACTAGGGTCTCCCATGTTGTAACACACTAGGTAGAATATGGGAGACCCAGCTTCAAATTCCCTGATAGCCACAGACTGTGTGACCTTGGGCAAGACATTTAGCCTTTCTATGCCTCAATTCTCCATCTGAAAAATGGAGATAACAGCACTTCACTATATCTCAGGGGCATTTTGAGGATGAATACATTAAAGATCATGAGACATTCAGATACTATGGTGACAGGGACCACATAAAGTATTTAAGATAGATAGAAGGAGAATTAAAACATGTAGATCTCATTTATGCTGTAATACAAATAATAATGATAAATCCCTCACCTTAGAATTCTCTAGACCAGTACACTTGTTTTAAAGTTTGAAAGGATTATAAACCTGGGAATAAGCAAATATCCAAGGATTGAAGAGAGAGTAAGATTATGCCAAGAATACCCATGAATAAGGTAGTAATTCTTAATCCTTTTATCCCTATTTTTGTTGCTGTGTTCTACTGCAGAAGAGCAAGTCAGTAGTCTTTACTTTCCCTCTTGACAACAGAATCTCACACAACACTGTTGAGTTCTGTGGTGAAACTGAGTGTTATGACCTGAAGCCAATATATCTTGGTGTCATTCTTGACCACACACTCACCTTTCATGGCCACCTGAAGAAAGTAGCCTCCAAAACAAAGACTCGCATCAACATTATCCAAAAGTTAATGGGAACAGGCTGGGATCAACTGCCCAAGCACTACAAACATTGGCCTGGACCCTGGTGTATTCAGTCGCAGAGTACTGTGCACGAAGCTGTCATGCCCAACTTGTGGACAGGCAGCCAAATCAGACCATGTGAGTCATTATGAGAACTTCAAAAATCAATGCGTCTACAGTGCCTTTCTGTATTAGCCAACATCAAACATCTAACTATCTGTCGAGATATATCCACAGCATGAGAAATTAAACGCTCTGAAGACTACCTGGAACCTCCCATCTGGCGGGTTATGGACAACATACCCCAACAATGCCTGAAATCACAAAAACCATTACGGACCACATGCAACCATCTCTTAACTCTGGATCCAGCCAGAGAATGGCCAAGTGTCTGGATCTCATCCACTGTTTCAACAAGCACATTATTACAAACCATCCTCCTGGCTTTCACCTGCCATGCAGACTTTGGACCACACTGAAGTGCATCCGAACAACGCATAGAAAATGCGGCTACTTGATGCACAAGTGGAAAAATTAAAGACTCCCTTTGTGCAACTGCGGTGAGAACATCCAAACCACTGAATGCATCATAATGCAGTGCCCCAAATATGGTTTCAAAGGTGAAATGGATGATATCCACAATGTCAAAGAGGAGGCCTTGAAATGGCTTATGAACTTACAAGTGAATCTACAGAATGTTTCTCTGAAGACTCCATAGGTGCGAGAAAGAGACCACAGAGAAGCACAGCAGTGTATCTTTGAAACACTGATGCTTCAAAGTGATGTACCAGGTATATAAGGCAACAATAAAAGCAAGGTTTATTAAGAAATCAACAGAGCTATCATTCACACATGATGATACAGCAGAGAAATCCACGGATCCTACTAACAGTTCTGTGGAACATAAATAGGTGCATTAATATAATCAACGCAATTTTGCTTTTTAACATTGTTGCTTCTTCATCTTTTTGTTTGTTTAAACACAGAATGTTAAAATTCTTTTTGAAGCTTGGTAAATCACTTCGTATCGGCACTCTGTACAGTTATAAGCATAGGATATGTATTTTAAGAAGTTCCAATGAAAGATTTAACAATGACTTGAGAATGTACTCAGAGAAAGAAAATTGCTGAGCCCTGTTCTGTGACTACCTGGAGGAATACAAAGGGTACTATACACTTCCTCTGAAAAAGACCAAAAAAAATATCAATACATTCTTAGATATGTACTGATAGAGAGTTTTCTTGCTGGTATTGCTTAAAGAAATCATCACTTCTGTTCTAATGCTACAATTTGACTACATCTTCATGAATAAAAATCAAAACAATGTGAACCATCAATTTCAAGATTTAACCTCAAAATGCTCTGGATCTCATTCCAGGTTGATATAAAAAACACCAATAAGTACCATGTTTTAAATTACATTTGGCTGAAAGAATGAGTTCGTTTGTCCAGTTTACTTACGTTTGATAATTCTTAAAGTTACTTCTCCTGGACAAGAAAACAGAAATACTGTTTGAAATCATAGTTCCACTCAAGTCAATAGGAATTTTGCCACTAACTTCGGTGGGGACATGATTTCATTCATTTTCTGCTGCAGTCTCCAGTTCATCCTCACACAAATGTAATAAGGTTCTTTGTCCAAGAGACTTGTGAGGGCACAGAATAACCTATAAACAATAAATCCACAGTATATTACTACAGATGAACTTTGTATATAAATTACCTATATGTTTATTTTGTATTTTTTTTAAATTATAAAATTATATTAGAGCACCACCTTCAGGTCAGCTCAAATCACTAGATCTAATGGGCCAGATTCTAACTTAAATTATCATGGTGTAAATACGGAGTACTTCCAGAGAGCTGAATGGAATCACTGTAGATTCCAACCAGTGTAATTGAGATCAAAATCTCGTCCAATGCCTCAAATTAAAATGCAACAATGAAATATTTCGGTGATGGTCTGAATTATCTTCTCCAAAGAAACAACTTAGTTAGAAGTAAGGTTACACAGGTTGTTAAGTAATTTAACAGCTAGCTTGTTCCCTCTGTGGGAAAAATTCTCATGGGGCAGAACTCTCATTGTTTTCCGCTCAGAAGTTCCTCCAAATTTTCCTATTGGTAGAGGTGACAACATAATGGTACTCTTCCATTGAATGGTCTAATGGAGCATTCAGACTCCAAACCTGTGACTATCCAGAGAACACATGCCAAAACCAAGGGCCACTATGTGGATTTTCAGTTCCCCATGGCAGCAGAACTCCTGCAGGAACTCTGCATCCACATAGGCCCAACTTACCACTTTCCAATCAATACCATTTGGTCAATGTGGGCGCTCAGCAAAGTTGGTTAACCAAAAGAATGGTTACAGGATCAAAACAAACTTACTCTGTACAATGCCCACAGGCTTTCAAGGAGCAGATGGCACACTATCACAGAGCAACAGTTTCTCCTCCCCATATCTGGGATCCACTCACTCTTGGCGCTTCTGTGATAGTAGAAGCAGAAAAGATGAGACAGACCTTGTGATTCATTTGCTTGTACATGTCTTTTATACAATACTTTATAGTTTACTGAAAATAGGAGTACGAATGTTTGAAAATACTTTTAAGATGGATATCGGAGATTTTTGCAGGTTACTAGACTTCATAACTTTAACGTGCAAAGATTATTGTTTAACAGGTAGAATTTTGTAGATTCTCAATTACAAAATTTTAAAGGGGGGAAACATATATTTTGGTTTGAAATTGTCCTAGTTTTTTCTCTCTCTCTCATAGATAATGATGTATTTTTGGAGTTTGTTGCTTTGGGCCTAGTTTCTTTTCTCAGTATGTAAGTCATACAGTATATACATTTCATTTCTTAGTGTATTTTGTCTTTGTAAACATTGACCTATTCCATAAGCAAATAAAACATTCAAAGTCTAGTAGTCCATATAATCAAATCTCTGAAGTTCTTAATATATGTTAAGACTGCAAAATGGGGCGCATAACCATTTTACATAGATTTAAAGTTTCCAAATCCCAAATTTTATTCTCATGTAAATAAGGAAAAAACCTCCTCAAGATTTCTCTCTGGCACATCTTTTTTGATCAAACAAGTAATATTCAGTCTTCACAAAGAGAAACCCTGCCTACTAAAAATAACAGTTATTCCCTTAAACTTGCACAGTTTGATAAATACTGTGTATCACTTAATGAGAGGAAAGCATTCATTCTCCAGTTCTGTGATTTCCTATTTAAAATAATCTCTTGCCAACAAGGATTGACAGATTTACAGTAAACTCTTTGTTTTTGTTATCTGTCAGGTAATGAGCCATGAAACTCTGCTACATATCAAACCCATGTCATCATGTGTTGCCGCAAGCTTTAAACTTTCCATTGAATGGTCTTCGTCTACATTCAGATATGTTCTAGATACAATTCAGTCATAAATATACCTAGGAAATTCTTGGACTTTTGCTAAGTTATTGCTAAAGAAACCAATATCCTGTCATGACTATCTTAACCTTTTACTAATTTAGCTCTCTCTCTCTCTAATATATGTATATTTCAAAAGAATGAAAGCACATATTTCTAGCAATATTATATATAAAGCCGCTATTACAAATATTCAGCCTGTTATGGAGAGATTTACCATTGATATTAAAGTAATTTGTCCTATGATTTTCTAATTTGCATAATGAAGATTTTTTTCTTCATAACTTTCCTGACAAGCAACTATAACAGACGTTGAAGTGCCTGAATAAAAAACATCTGCTTAGTTTTAAACACAGTGAAGTTGCATTTGATCTCACAAAGTCCCATATGTAGACAACTGTTTTTACGTACCACCCTAAGCAGTAACAGCATATTCTTAGAGTCATATTCCAACAGGAATTTTGAAGAATTCTTACTTAAGAACATAGTTCTAGAGTAGTCTCAGTACATATTATGACTGAAATATTTTGGAGTATCAGAATGACCATTTCTATCAAAATCAAAAAACAACATGCAAACAACAATACTTGGGAAAAATTGTCTGTATATGTAATTATTTTATTTATTAAGTATCCCTTCTTCCCCTTTGCACAACAAGATCCTCCAGGCTGCTCTATGAGGACCATCACTTCCTAGGTAATAGCACAGTGTTCTCTTAAAAGTCTTGACTAGCTTCAGATAATCAGATCCCCACTCCCAGTAGGAGCTGGGTTGCAGAATATGGATCTGTTTAGGACACTGGGTGAAAACTTGCACCCCTGAAGTCCATCCCAAAACAACCCACTGATTTCACTGGGGGGGTCAGGACCGCACCCAGTACCTTATGCTGATTAGCGTTCAGTTAGAGATAGGGTAAAGCCAAACTTCTCAAGCAGAGTCTAGAAAGCTAATTATGTATTTCAGATCCATTACAACCTGAGCTAGGCTTCTGTTATATAGACCAAAAGATTATAATCAAGGTCTATATTAGCAATGAGTGTAGTATCCTGCTGGGAAGCTTGAGTTTTTTCAACCTATACTTGTTTGGAAAAAAAAGGCTTGCAAAAGCATGGAAAGCAGTTGAGAAGCGAGATTAGACTTTTGTCCAATTCATCATTGTCACGGAGTCCCTGGGCGATGCTCTGGAACTGCTCTCCACAAAGCCAGTCAGGACCTTGGGGAGACTCCTCTCCCTTAGAGCAGACTATCTTTAGGGCAGGAAGCTCACATTTAGCATTCAGCATGTGCCCGTCCGTGTGCTTCCCACAGCGAGTCCATCCAGGCAAGGTTCTGGGGAAGCCAGAGGGTCCTGCACCCCCACCTTGCCGTCAGACATGACTCTCAGCCAGCCAGTAAAACAGAGGTTTATTTAGATGACAGGAACACAGTCCAAAACAGGTCTTGCCAGTACAGACAACAAGACCCCCCTTAGTTAGGTCCATCTGGGGCCCCAGGGAGGTCACCGCCCCGCTGGGAGGCCCGAGCCTCCTCGGGGCTCCCCTCCATCTTCCAGCCAGGTTCCAAAAACTACCAAAACCCCTCCAGCCCCTCCTCTCTGGGCTTTGTCTCTTTCCCGAGCCAGGAGGTCACCTGATCTCTCTGTCTCCAACACCTTTAGCATCCCCTTGCAGGGGGGAAGGGCCTGGCCATTAGTTGCCAGGAGACAGAGGGTCGGCCAGAGCTGAGGCCCCCACACAGTATTCAGAGGGAACATTAAAACCAGTCCCACTTCGTCACAATCATATTCCCTTGTTCCAGAATAAGCCTGGGCCTCTTTCAGCATTCTCTGTGGAGACTGTCAGAACAGACCAAAAAGCTCAAAAGAGCTAAGTTTGTAGGGCCAAGAGGTATCAGAATCAAAATAAATAAATAAATAGATAAAATATTCAATGTCCCATAAAGTCCAAAAACACAGGAAAGCGTTTAGGGGTAGGATTTTCTAAAACATCTAAATGACTTTCTACCTTTGGTGTTCATAGGGTTAGCGAATTAATGCTGACCAAGAGACTTCAACACCAGTGCAAAGCCCAACATCCCAGTCCTACATGTATTAAAGGGTTAAAGCAAATTGCTAGCATAAGCTGAAGTACAGGCTTCATGTCATTAATGGGATTAAAAAAAAAGCATGTCCTACTGCTTTAGATTATAATATAATTGTTTTTAATATTGGTTTCAGAGTAGCAGCCGTGTTAGTCTGTATCCGCAAAAAGAACAGGAGTACTTGTGGCACCTTAGGGTACGTCTACACTACGGGATTATTCCGATTTTACATAAACTGGTTTTGTAAAACAGATTGTATAAAGTCGAGTGCACACAGCCACACTAAGCACATTAATTCGGCGGTGAGCGTCCATGGTCTGAGGCTAGCGTTGATTTCCGGAGCGTTGCACTGTGGGTAGCTATTCCGTAGCTATCCTATAATTCCTGCAGTCTCCCCCGCCCCTT
>NC_133773.1:33383575-33467506 GCF_003597395.2 Chelonoidis abingdonii
TGGAGGCATTGCAACTGTGGGCTAGCTATTCTGTAGCTATCCCATCCGTTCCACAGTCTCCGCCGCCCATTGGCAATCTGGGTAGATCGCCAGTGCCGAATGGGCACAACATCATTGTCGCGGGTGTTTGGTAAATGTCGTCAGTCATCCTTCAGTCCGGAAAGCACGCAGACAATCATTCGCGTCCCCTTTCCGCCTGGGATTGCCCCTATGGCAGATGCATAAGCATGGAACCAATGGAAGCCCGTTCAGCTTTTTTTTTTGGTTACTGTCCACCGTATGTGTACTGGATGCTGACTGACAGAGGCTATACTGCATGACGCCTACCACAGCAGCATTCATTTTGCCTTTAACATGAAGCAGAGGATCTGAGTATGTTGCAGTACATTTCTGGCACGCAGTCTGACGCGTCAATTGTAACTGAGGTGATGACGATTAGTCCTGCTCGTTTGGTACATCTGCTGCGTGTCATGAGGTGCCCTGTGCTGGAGCTCGGTCAGCTCGAAAGACAAAAAATGAGAATGACCGTTCATGGTATCCTAAAAAAGAGCAGTCCTACCTAGAAATGGGGCAAGTGTACTACAGAGAAACCGTGTATCAGAGAACCCAAGCAGCCACGCAGACATACCGTGTCAGATCCGCAGAAATATGAGCTCAAGTGGCAGCTAGGAGGGGAGCTCCTCTTGCTATGGCAAACCCTCGTAAGTCTGCGTGTTGCTTCCCCCCAAAACGCTCTCCTGGCGCTAGACCGGGCAGTGTCCCCCATTTGTGCATGACAGCTAATAAAAGAAGGGCAGGCGATATGGAAGAAACACTGCAACCTGTACTCGTAGATAACTTATAAGTGGTATGGGGGGCTAGGCAGCCTGCCACTGCTATTGATATGTCCAGCAGGACACTGTCTACATGCCGGCAGAGGGGTCGGAGGCGACAATGAGAGGGAAGACACTCGTAACGTGATCATGCTTGGTGGCCCTGCCAGCTGCTGCATCAAAAGGCCTGGGCCATAATGTCCAGGCAAGCTTAAAGAACGTACTTTTCTTTTACTACACATGAAAGGGGTGGGCTGCTATGAGCCTACAGCCCCCTCCCCGTTTGCTATGAGGAGGCATAGGTTACAGCCGTCCATCGTAGCCATCCGTACGGAAGATTGACCCAGGAATCATTCCTATGTGTTATCGAGTCCAGGCAGGGCACCCCCAGCCAGTCCTCACTGAGCCAGCCAGGAGCACTCACCGGCTGCATTTATGATAAGGTTGATAGCACTCATATCTGTAAAGCCGAGTTACTGCGTCGGCACAACCGGAGGAGGGGAGCGGATACCGCTCTTCACTGCCGCGGCAAGGCATGGCGAGTAGTACGAGAACAAGCGATTCGACAGAGGTTAGTTGACATTACACTGAAACAAGCATCAAAGGAAGGAGAGTTTGAGTTTCCTGTGCATATCTTCCCACTGGGGCGGAGGTGCGACAGTAACATTGGATGAAGCCCTATTATCCCGGGCACCCCGGACAATGGGTTGCTCGCATATGCTGACCAAAGGCACCTTTGAGGGAGTCCAAGAATGCAAAATTACTTTTGCAGAACTGCTGTGGAAAGCATGAGTGGGAATACTCGAGAATGAGAAGAATCACCTCAAGCTATCCACTGAACCGACTCCCTCATCCCTTCTGCTAGTGAAGGCGTACCATTGATTCTTTGCTTCCGCAGTACGCTCGCTGGAACCTGACAGTACTCGTGCTGTGGACTCTGTATCATGGCCTGGAGATTTTTTTCAAATGCTTTGGCATTTCATCTTCTGTAACGGAGCTCTGATAGAACAGATTTGTCTCCCCATACAGCGATCAGATCCAGTATCTCCCGTACGGTCCACACTGGAGCTTTTTTTGGATTTGGGACTGCATGGTCACCTGCACTGATCAGAGCTCCACGCTGGCCAAACAGGAAATGCAATTCAAAAGTTCGCAAGGCTTTTCCTGTTTACCTGGCCACTGCATCCGAGTTCGGATTGCTGTCCAGAGTGGTCACAATGGTGCACTGTGGGATACCGCCCGGAGGCCAATACCGTCGATTTGCGGCCACACTAACCCTAATCCGATATGGTAATACCAATTTTAGCACTACTCCTCTCGTCGGGGAGGAGTACAGAAACCGATTTAAAGAGCCCTTTATAGCGATATAAAGGGCCTCGTCGTGTGGACGGGTGCAGCGTTAAATCGGTTTAACGCTGCTAAAATCGGTTTAAACACGTAGTGTAGACTAGGCCTTAGAGACTAAGGTGCCACAAGTACTCCTGTTCTTTTTGTTTTTAATACTGTTACTATTTTCCTATTTCTCCATGATTCAAGGTGTTCACTTATGGGTCTAGCTCAATTTCCTATTTGTTTGTCTTTACTGTTGAATACTTTAAAAGTTAGAAAAGTACGTGAACTCCTTCTGATAGCGCTATGGGAAGGTGCCAGAAATTTGACATGAGACATGAGCCAAAAATTAACTTTTCAGAAGCTATTCCAGAGCATCTGGTCAAGAGTGTTCTAAGTAGGAAATAATTAATACCACCTTCACTAAAAAATACTGAACACACAGTAGTCTGGCCTTCACTTAGCATAATTAAAAGCCTTTGAGTAACAAAGATTATTTGGAACATATTATGAATTGCTCATAATAAAATACTTATATACATTTGATATGTTTTTACAGCAACATTGCCTTCTCCAAAACTACTGATTAGAATTCTAAATACACACACAGTTTCAAATCTCACTTTCAGGAAGAGTCACTACAAAACTCCTGACCTTGTCTAATGTGGGACTGTATCCAGCTCAAGCAATGCATTCGGGCTTCTTGATCTCTGACTTTGTCATAAATGATTCAGAGTTTAAAACAAAATCTGTCTCAGAATTTTTAACAAAGACCAAGGTAAATGAAAAAAAAAATATATGTGCAGCCATTTGTACAATGCTTGCATTTACAGCATCTATTACACCTACACTTCTAGCATAAGCGCCAAATTACGAATTAAGTATATTTTATATACAAAAGGCCTTGTACTATGAGATCTGTTTTACTTCAGTAAAATGCAATATATGATTCATAAACTCCTGACCAAATATTAATAAATAGTCCACACAAATCTATTGATATTGCACAAAACTTAATGGTAACTAGGACTTTTCAACAGATATAAACTAATGCCAGCTGGGAATACTTTCCAAATAAGGAGAATTAAGTTGCAATATGAAGTCTTTAGAAGCAAATCTACTCTCAGAGAAAAAGGCTAATCTTTAAAGAATATAAATCTTTTTAATTACTGTGATTATATATGTCTCTAGTAAAGAGTCAGGACAACTACATGTGTTAAATGTAAACAAGAGCTTTACAAATAACTTCCTTTTTTGGGTGTTTAAAGTATTAAATAAAGTAAAGAAGGAGTCAAATAGAACTTCAATAATCTAACAAAGACCCCAGCAAAAAAAAAAACGGTTCACTGTTAAATAAAAATGTTCTGACAATTCGAAAATTGCATTGGATTATCCAGTTTCTTTTATTCTGAACTGGGGAACCTGAAAACCCTCAGAGAAAGTACTATCAGCCACTTATTAAGCTAATATTTATTCATAAAACTATCCCGTTATACACATATTGTACTTATCAATCAATTGTAGTGTTTCATAACTGTTTTGCTATAAAAAAATTTATAGTTCACCAAAACAAACAATAGAAAAAATCCACATTTTTTCTCAGGTTAAGAATAAATTCACATTAATAATTATTTGATAGCCTGACATGGTGTAATGCTGTTGGACAGATGATAGATAGTGAAACATGTTAATATGGTAGGTAAAAGATTATCACAGCATACCCAAGTCACACAAATTACAAGTTCTCTAAAGTATGATCAAAATTCTCAAACTCCAGCACTATTTGTAGAGCCCTGTGCATATACAAAATTTGTATCCGCATCCGATCCACAAACATGGTCTGTGGATGTCCGCAGATCTGCAAGACTGTAGATATAGAATTTGGATCCGCATCCATCTGTGACCAACAAACAGGGTCCGCGGATATAAAGGGCTCTATGTATATGAGAGCCTGATCATGATCTCAGTGAAGTAAGCCAGAGTTACACCATTGACCTCAATGGCAGTAGGATTAGGCCCTGAATTTGCAATGAAGGGGATATTTTACCTTAATACCATTCCAGGAGATCTAGACAAATTACTACATGTAAGAGGTATCTACTGACTTCCTTTCAATGCACTGCTATGAAATTCTTAAATAGAATTAAATTACTCTCACCACAGCTTGCACAAATTCTTCTGCATGTTTTAGATATGGATACACCTGGATGCTCAAGATGTTAGCTATTAGCTGCAACATTGAGAGAGACTTAGGAAATGCTACAAATTGCTTTTTAAATCAAGTGAAATAATAACAAAAGCTATTAAAATGACCAACCACAAATGACAGTAACTGATCCTTTCTTGGCTACCTCAGGAGAGAGACCCAGAATTGGAATTAGAGACTGTAGTAGTCTCTCTCTCTTTAAGCAGTCCTTCCAGGACAGGGGAAGTAAGTACTAAAAATGCAGTAAAGAAGATGTGAGAAACACAAAGAACACTGTAACCCTCAACAACAACAAAGCCCAAACACACGTGGTCTTTAAAAAGCTCCCCCCGAAGAGGGCATGAGTTCTAACAAATAATTAAGTTTGAATTTGTCCCATATGACATTTGCCCCTTTTGACATGTTTGGGGTATTTTATCAGCTAGGAAGGAAGGGATCGGTGTTTTTGATTTATCTTTAGTAAGTTTTGCACAGATTTTTAAAGGTATTTAGGCACTGCTGTGTTCTGTGTTGCAACGCCTAAATAATTTAGGAACCTGAATCTCATTGTCAAATCTTCAAATCTCATTTTATCTCATCTTATACTAGCCTGTAATCTCTTCAGGGCAGGGACCATCTTTCTATTCTGTGTTTGTACACACCTGGCACAAGAGAGCCCTGAGTCATGATTAGGACAACCGGAGCTACCGCAATACATCTTTGTTTAAGGCACCAAATGTACTGATAAAAAAATCTTGAAAGTGCTCTCAACAAATGGACACACATGGTTGCTGCAGCAAGAATTGCAGCTAGACCCATTAAAATGTGGCATGTCCTTTGGGGAGTTCTTCCTCTGTGCGGATGTTGTTTTCCATTTATCTCTGTACTAACAGCTTGTCATCCAAATAGATCTTGCTGCCCTCTAGTGGCTTGTGAAGATATATAAACTACAAAAGTTACATTCCCCGTGGCTCATGGAAACTAAAAAAAAAAAAAGAAACAAAGAAAAATCCCTCCCTTAATTTGTCATTCATCTTAGACCAATTCATAATTTTCTCTCACTTCTATTTAAGAATAAATTGTGCAAACTTGGACACTATACCAACAGGGATCAGGAAGCCTGATGTCTTGATGCCTTTTCTAAAAAAGGACTGCGTCAGGCACTACAGCAGAAATACGGATAATTACTACCTTCAGATAGCTGTTGTACTGATAAATGAAAGGATTACATGAATATTCTTGAGTCTACCACATCATATGGAAAAAATAAAGTTTAAACAAGCCAGGAAAAAACTGCAAGGAGTCAATGAAAAAATCTTGATTTAAAGACTTTTTATGCTGGTAATTAAATGTTGCAATACCAGCCTGTAAATTATGGGTCCTCGTGAAATGACCACAGCCAGAAAGTGTCACTGGGTGACACAGAATATTATCCCTAGAAGAAAGGAAAGTCGGAATAATTTTGGGCTAAATTATACCGCAGTTAACTCCAAAACTTCAGTAAAGCTGGATTTGAAAATCTGATGAATGAATATAAACAAAAATCCTCAGAAAAACAGGAGCAGTAAATATCACAGCACTAATGGAAAACATCCATGAAGTGGGTAGAGTAATTCTTTTAAAATGAACACTGCTAGTGCAACTTTTTGCATTAAATTATACAGAATCCAGAATACTCAGGTCATTGCTACATCACAGCAGATTGTAAAGGAAATGAATGTTCTTAACTCTTCAATGTTTTTCATCAGATAATAAATAATATATTCCAAATCTTTTGCAACAAAATAAAGATAGACATTAAACATAACAGATTTTTATCAGCACAATAATATTCAGGTAATTATATGGTCTTAATCACCAGTATCTGAATACCTCATGCAAGTTACAATGGAGCTTAAGTAAAATATCTAAGGTCAAATCCTGCTCCTGAAGTGGCAACACTCTCATTGACTTCAACGGGGCCAGGATAACACTCAAAATGTGCAGAAGGCTTTAAGGGAGCTCATGCCCCCATAAGAGGACACCCCTATTCCTAAAGAGTATATTAAAATTTTATTCCACAGTTTAAAAACCCAGAAGATGATAAATATATCCCAATTAACAAAGATCTGATAAAGAAATCTTGAAACTATACAGGATATTTACATAAAAATCAGTTTCCTGTAAGCTGGAAAGGCTAATACATGATCATCAAACTGCCAGAAAAATGGTCATACTGGAAAATGTCTTGATGGCTGATGTAAGTCCAGGTCAGGTGGCCTGGTACAAGGTAGATACTGGCGAGGCCTAACTACATAATCATTACAGACAGTAATCACTTCCCAGACCATTGGCCCATTCTGCCAAGATCGCATGCTCCTGACTGACTAGGAAGAAATAGCTGATCCCACGCAAAGGCTAAATCCACAGTGGGCAGGCATTAGGTCCCTGTAAGCCAGTTAGAGGAAAGCTGGAAAAGGGGAAACGCTGGATATAAGTGAATTAATCAGAAGTGATAAAGGATGTATTGTATGTATGTGTGCATACACTTAGGGAGCAAGCCTAACAACTGGTGCCTTCATTTGGCTTTGTACACACTTTGCCGGTGAAATTCAGACCTTTTCTAAATTATAAGCTTTTCACTTTTTGCTGCATTCGATGGAAGTCCAGTTCTGAAGAAGGGCGGACAGTTGCTGATTTTGTATGAGGACCTTATGGAGGAAGTAAGACATGACAGGACTTTGTCTTTATAGTTCTTAATACACTATTCCAGCTGGACAGCATTTGGAGCCAACATTATGAAATTACAGCATCGCAGGAAGGGCCCCACTGAAAACAATCAAAGCTTTCCATTAGCACTGCACTGTCTCCTTAAGAGTAAGGTTTCTGCCCTGGATAAAGAGACCCAAAAAAATATGTTTCACCACCATTTTTCTACAAGCTTACGCACCATGCCACAGCACTACCTCTGCATGCTGCTGTTCGGCTGTACCAAGGTAGCACCACATTAATGGAGTTGATCTCACTGTTTTCTGGCTCCATCTCACCTGCCAGGCTGTCAATATATTTCAGCCATACTTAGCAGAAAGCCTCTTTGCAGAACATTTTCCCTGGTCTTGGTATCTCCAAACATTAGACTCCTGGAATGAGTCTTTCCCTGATCACTATCCTCTGCATCAACTCAGTCAGGTTCTCTCTGCATTATAAAAGCAGAGCTAGGCTAGCCAGCAAATATCCTCTAGATATTTGGCTTAAAAGATTCCTTACAATAACTATACGAGTGCACTAATTCTAATAAATACTCATTGAAATAGTCACATTTTGGGACATAGCACCTTAAAAATGTGCAAGGAACAATGCAGTTTAGAGTATGAAACATATAAACTTGACTACGGAACAGAGAAGGACAACAAAAGGCACCAGGCATGCTGGAATCATAACAGTACCATCCAAAGGAGGAGAGAAAGAAAGTTTTAAGATATTTCATTACTCAATCCCACTATATATATGTCATAATTTAGTAGATTTGATATTAGATATTATATCTAAAATTAAAGAAAAAAGGTATTTCTTTATTATATTTCCATATTATATTTGCCGTATAGTATGTTATGTTGCCCTAACAGGTGGAATTGTAATGCATGTATCTAAGGTCAGAGATCACGTTCTCATGAGAACCTTAACTCTGAATTTCCTCACTGTTGTGACTAAAATCTCACTAACTTAACCTTATACTAATACAGGGCTTTTTTTTTCTCCTGTATGCAAAATCCAGGGGTATGTACTTTACTGACAAACACCAGGACTAGTTATTATCCTGGAAGAAGACCTGAAAAAGTGCTTCTACAGAAAAGGAAATGTGTCACTTGCACAACAGGAACTGAAGAAATGAAACTCCAATAATGAGAAAGTTTGAATAATTCAGAGTCCTCAGAAATGCCAGCAGCAGCTAATAAAAGCATCACCACATCATCAGGGACTAAATAAAGAAAGTCATCATTCAGTAAGAAAGGCAGCCACCAAAAATGTGAAAAATATCATTCTTAGCAACTAATCTAGAAATACAATACACCATGTACAAAAACACTGAATAAATTAAGCGAATCAAAGGCTGGAGATAAACAGCAGACTATTTGTTTAACATTTATCAAATATTTATGAGGAGGATGTTGAAGATAAGAAGTTTATGAACCAGAGCAAAGACTGGGCTGTAGTTTTAAAAGAAAAAAAAATCTCCTGGCTATCTCTGATGGATGAGCCCTCCCAGCAAAGATCATACCAAAACTTGAGTTGGTCTAATCATGTCTACACATTGCAACTTAGTCTAAAGTCTCATGATGTAATTTCAACTCTGCAAGAAATGATAAGAAGAATATTGTTTAAGAAATACCAAAGGATTTTAGAGCAGATTATCTTAATATTTAACAAGTCCTCCGATTAAAACCTAATCCTGCAAACATTTAAGGATATGTGTAACACTGACCCAAGGACCTCCTGAAGCTCATGCCGACTGGCAGAGGACACAGGGCAGTGATACTCAATAGATGGTCCCACAGGACAAATGTGGCTGCCTGCGTGGCCCACCAGCTCACCTTAAAACAACAAGGCAGCTCCTCACACCTCACAGCACAGCCCATGTCAACAAACTGACCTGGATGCATAGAGTGCCTGATGTTGCTGCTCAACCCCCACCCCATGAATATCCCTCCATGCGCCCTAGGTACATCCCTGCCTGCACACAGCCCTCAGCTACCCCCTCCCACCACACAGCCCCTAGCTTCCCCTGCCTGCACCCTGAGCTACGCCCTCTCTGCACACAGCCTCATCCCTGCCCCTCTTGCTACACCAAGAGCGGTTTTCAAACTTTTTTAGCTGAGCACCCCCCGCCCCATCTTGAATTATAATTTTTTGTTGTGCCTCCCTCAATCCAAACAGGCTGGATGGCCTGCTGAGATGAATCAGGGGGTGGAGGTGATGCTCCCTCCCTGGGCCCTGCTGCACGGGGCTGGCTCGAGCCCCACCGGCCCCTGCCCCTACAAACACAGAAGTCAAACTACACCTATGCCCATCACCCAGGGCTGATGACCTGAGCCCCGTCATCTGGGGCTGAACTCAAAGGGCGCCAAAATATAAGTTTGCCCAGGGCCCAGATGTGGAAATCGCCCATTTTTTCCATTAGTGATGTACATGAAGCACAGTAACTGCAACGTGGCCTAGCCTCAGCAGTGTTGCAAGATGTGACAACATTGAAAATCAAATGTCATTCTCACAACATCAGCGACTGTTCAGGAAAAAGCAACAGCTGCTTCTCTTCGGATAACGTGGGGCTAGCTAAAAATAAAACGCCTTTCCTTGTAAAGGAGTGTACATTGGAAATGCTGGAGGAGATCTACACCAGAGATAAAAACAAAGATGACATTGTGAACCATGTGAAATAAGTTCCCCCGTCTGTTTCCATGGCAGTGCAAATATTGGAGGTAATTTACGAGGATTGTTTCTCAACACTGCTTTCCGATTTAAAAAATGCCAAATACAAGCCTCTTGCTATTTAATCAAGCTATTTAAGTGACACTTTCCACTATCACTATTTGTTAGATTTTATGATGGTGAAATTTTCAAGGAAGAATTTTTGCACTTAATACCATTAGAAACTGACACCAGAGAAGAGGTCATTTTTAAAAAGGTAAAAGGCTTTTTTGAAAAAAATGGTTTAGATCTGCAGAAGGTAAACTTGCTTGTTTAAGACAGAGGTCCCTCCATGACAGGGAAAGAGAAGGGCTTTGCTTTACATTTGGTAGCAATACACTCTTCATTAAATACATTTCACGACATCATTCACCACACTGTGCTGTGTGGTGAATTGTCTGGGGACTTGAAAAAAACAATAGGTATTGTGATGAAATTAGTGAACTATAGATGCTCAACTTCTATCTTGCAACACTGTCTTTTTAGAACTCTTTTACAAGACATTTCAGCCAAATACAGTGATCTGTTGCAGCACGACATTCACTGGTTAAGTAGGGGGCACATGTTAGAGATGCTTTGTGCAGTTCAAAAAGAAATAGAATTTCTTTCAAACCACAAGACCAAAAAGGCTTGCGAGTTCCTGGAATTTTTATGAATGATGTCCCCCCTGCGTCACAGGTAGCTTTTCTGTGAGATATTACTGGTCACTTGAATTCCCTCAACCTGCAGCTTCAAGACCATGCGAGCAGCATCTGGGATCTGCTTAAAAAAGTGTGTCCCTTTCAGAGGAATCTTGAAATCTTTCAGACAGACGTAATCAGAAAGATGTTGCACTTTCCCACATTGCATGTTGTTGCTACAGATGCTACTTCGATGAAACTGATGCAAGAATTCCTAAAACACACTGAACAAAAACTTTAAAATACAATTTGAGAATTTTAAAAATTCCAAAGGATTTGCTTTTATTTGTTTGTGATCAGTTTGTTGTCTCCACTGATGGACCTTGCCCTTCTGAAGCAAAGAACGTTCTTAATTCAATTGATGAGGGTGCCTTTCAATTAGAAACTATAAGGCATCAGAGCTCAGATGTCTTGCGAGCAAAATTCAGAGAAGTGGGACTTTGTGATTTCTGGACTCAATATGCTGACCAGTTTCAGAATACCTAGAATCTAGCCTTCTATCTATTAACAATGTTCGGCTCAACGTACCTCTATGAATCTGGGTTTTCTATCAAGAACATTATAAAAAACCAACACCACAACTGTCTGACAGATAAGCATCTTCACCTGTGCATGTGCCTTGCCTTGTTCTCTGAAAAACCACCCTTCACAAAGCTTGTCAGAGATCATCAATGTCATTTCTCCCATTAGAGATTGTCACAAACACAGATAATAATGTTGATTTATTATAAATGTGCACTCAAATGACTTAGAGGAGGTCAATGACCCTAGAAAGTCTGCCATCATCAACAGAGAGCTGGAGAAGTTTGACATCAATATGGCCACTCTCTGTGAAACCAGACTAGATGACACAGATTCTCTACATGAGATGCATAACATCTTTTTCTGGCACAGAAAAAACAAAACTGCTGTGAACATGGCATGGGTTATGCAGTCAAAAATTCATTAGCATTCAAAGTTGAATCTCCCTTTACCACATCAGAATGTATCGTATCACTAACAACATGTACCACAGGTGGCTTTGCCAATATCATCAGTATATATCGCCAACATTTCCCTCCATTTCTGAAAGGAAGGACTTGTTCTATCATAACTCAATAACATCATCACTAAGCTACCCTAGGCCACGCAACTCTGTCTATTGGGATTCTTCAATGCTAGAGTCAGCTCAGATCACAAGTTGTAGTGGCCAATGCATAATGGCCACTACTGAGTGGCAAAAATGAATAGCAATGGGAAAAGACTACTGGAGCTCTGCACTTGCCAATGAAAAAATGTTTACCCACCTTTTAGTAACTGTTGTTCTTCGAGACGTGTTGTTCATGTCCATTCAAAGTAGGTGTGCGCGTGTCGTGTGCACGCCAGCCGGAAGATTTTCCCCTAGCAGCGCCAGTAGGGTCGGCCCTGGCGCCCCCTGGAGTGGCGCCACTATGGCACCCTATAAAGGGGCCTACCGACCTTCCACCCCCTCAGTTCCTTCTTGCCGGTACTCCGACAGAGGGGCAGGAGGGTGGGTATTGGAATGGACATGAACAACACATCTCAAAGAACAACAGTTACTAAAAGGTGGGTAACCGTTTTTTCTTCTTCGAGTTGCTGTTCATGTCCATTCAAAGTAGGTGACTCACAAGCCTAACCTTAGGTGGTGGGGTCGGAGGTCACTGCCGACTGAAGCACTGCAGAACCGAAGGCGGCATCATCCCTAGCCTGGTGCGTGATGGCATAATGTGACATGAACGTGTGGATGGAGGACCACGTGGCAGCTCTACAAATCTCCTGAGTCAGGATCTGAGCCAGGAATGCCGCGGAGGAGGCCTGCGCCCTGGCAGAGTGGGCCGTAACCAGAGGAATAGGGGTTTTGGCTATAGGATAGCACTCCTATACGCAGACCGTGAGCCACAAAGAGATCCTCTGAGAGGAGACCGGGAGCCCCTTCATTCTATCTGCCACTGCGATGAAGAGGTCTAAACGGCTTTGTCCGTTCAACATAAAAGGCTAGGGCCCTGTGGACATCCAGGGAATGCAGCCTCCACTCCCTACCGGAAGAGTGTGGCTTTGGATAAAACACCGGTAGGAAGATTTCTTGTCTCTCGTGGAATTGGGAGATGACCTTGGGAAGGAAAGCCAGGTGAGGTCTAAGTTGGACCTTGTCCTTATAGAAGACACTGTACAGGGGTTCGGATGTCAGTGCCCTGAGCTCTGATACCCTTCTTGCCGAGGTGATCGCTACAAGAAAAGCAACCTTGTATGACAGGTACAGCAGAGAGCATGAAGCCAGGGGCTCGAAGAGAGGACCTGTGAGGGCGGAAAGGACCAGGTTCAGGTTCCAGGTAGGTTGACGGACATGCGGGAATAGCCTGTCCATGCCCTTAAGGAAATGACTAACCAGCGGGTTTGCAAACACTGAGGTGCCCTCTTCTCCCAGGTGGAAAGCCGAGATGGCCGCTAAGTGAACTCGAACCAAGGAGAGGGAAAGCCCCAACTGTCTCAGGTGGAGCAGATAGTCTAAGATAACGGGAATCGGGGCCCACAACAGTTCCTGCCCTTGCTGACCAGACCAGATGGAGAAGCGTTTCCATTTGGCCAGGTAGGTGGCCCTGGTCGAGGGTTTTCTGTTACCGAGCAGCACTTGCCTGACCTGTTGGGAACACTGCATCTCCACCGGGTTCAACCATGGAGCAACCAGACTGTGAGGTGGAGAGGTTGCAAGTTTGGGTGGCGGAGGCAGCCCTGATCTTCCATGATCAGGTCCAGGAGCAGGGGCAGCGTCAGGGGCGCTCAGGTGGACATGTGCAGGAGCGACGTGTACCAATGTTGGTGCGGCCACGCCGGTTCTATCAGGATTACATGGGCATGATCTCAAGATTCACAGGGAATTACCGTGCGTATCAAGGGAAATGGAGGAAAGGCATAGAGCAGCCCTTCCTTTCGTGGCAGGAGGAAGGCGTCTGACAGAGACCCCAGGCTGTGGCCCCAGAGGGAGCAAAACCGCCAACACTTTCTGTTTTCCTTTGAAGCAAACAGGTCTAACTGGGGACGACCCCAGAGCCGGAAGATTGAGCGCACTACGTCCCGACAAAGGGACCACTCATGGCCCCGGAAAGAGCGGTTGAGGGCATCCGCCAGGCCGTTCTGTTCCCCCGGGAGGTAGAACGCCGTCAGGTGGCTAGCATTCTGAACGCAAAAGTCCCACAGCGTGAGGGCTTCCCTGTACAGGGGAGAGGAGCGTGTACCCCCCCTCCCCCCGTTTGTTGATATAGAAGACCGCTGACGTGTTGTCCGTGACAACTGAGACACATCTGCCGGCCAGGTGGGATTGGAAGGTAAGACAAGCTAGACGAACAGCTCTCAGCTCCCTGAAGTTGATATGTAACTTGAGGTCCTCCTGCGATCACAAGCCCTATGTCCTGAGATCCCCCAAGTGCGCTCCCCATCCCTGATCTGAGGCATCCGTCACCAGGGAGAGGGATGGTTAAAGGGTGGCGAAGGGAACACCCAAGCACACCTTCTGTGGGTCGAGCTGCCATTGGAGAGAGCTTAGCACCACCTGGGAAGAGTCACCACTGAGTCCAGGGGATCCCTGGCCGGGTGGTATACCATCACTAGCCAGGACTGTAGTGGGCTGAGCCGGAGTCTGGCATGGCTCACCACATAGGTGCATGCCGCCATGTGGCCCAACAGCTTGAGGCAGTTTCTTGCCATGGTGATCAGGGCGGGGTGCAGACCGAGAATGATCTCGGACACGGACTGGAACCTGGACTCCGGAAGATATGCTTTGGTGTGTGTTGCGTCCAGAACTGCCCCTATAAATCCTACCCTTTGGGCAAGAGACAGGGTGGACTTGGCCTCGTTCAAGAGGAGGCCGAGCTCCAGGAAGGTCCGCCTGATGAAAAGCACCTGAGCTTCCACCTGTTCCTTGGAGCAACCCTTTATAAGCCAATCGTCCAAGCAGGGGAATACCTGGATACTCCGCTTGCGCAGAAAGGCCGCCATGACTGCCATGCACTTCATGAAGACCCTTGGTGAACTGCAGATGGGCGTCGGCCACAACAAACCTGAGGTACCGATGGTGTCGGGGGACTATGGCAATATGGAAATATGCGTCCTTTAAGTCGAGGGCAGCATACCAATCTCCTGGATCCAAGGAGGGAATGATCGAAGACAGGGAGACCATGCGGAACCTGAGCTTTTTCACAAACTTATTCAGCCGTCGCAAGTCCAGGTTGGGTCTGAGGCCCCCTTTTGAAGCCTCTGCCCCTGAGCTCCTGAGGAAATTTCCTTCACAGTCCCCGCTGTGAGGAGGGACCGCACTTCCTGAATTAGAAGTTGCTCATGAGAGGGGTCTCTGAAGAGGGATGGGGAGGGGGGTTGGTAGGGCGGAAGGGAAAAGAACTGGATAGAATATCCCCTCTCTACCGTGCAAAGCACCCAACTGTCCGACGTGATTCGGGACCAGGTATGGTAGAAGGGGGACAGACGTGACCCAAAGGTAGGGAAAGAAGGATCCGGAGTCCTGATCGGTAAGCCATCCTTGACCGTACCATCAAATAGGGGGCCTAGGACCCGACGACAGTCTCGGTTGGCCGGATGCCTGACCAGAGGGGTGGTGCTGGTGGTGCCTTTGCCCGTTCCTGCCCCGTCTGCACCCAACCATTGGATGATTCTGAGGCTGGTAAGGGTGCGGGGCTGCTTGCAGCCCAAACCGCCTACTTTGGGTTGCCGGCGTATGCAGGCCAAGTGAGCGAAGCGTAGCCTTCGAGTCCTTTAGACTATACAGATGCTTATCCGTTTTGTCCGAAAACAGCATCTGCCCTTCGAAAGGGAGGTCCCAGATAGTCTGGTGGACCTCACATGGGAGGCCCGAGACCTGGAACCAGGCTCCCTGTCTCATGACCAGACCTGTTGCCATGGAGCGTGAGGGTGAGTCCATTGCATCTAGGGCAGCCTGAAGGGAGGCTCGGGAGATTAGCTTTCCCTCTTCCACCAAGGTCGAAAACTCTGCCCTCAAGTCCTGGGGGAGGAGCTTGGCAAACTTCAACATGGCCGTGTCTGTTACAGTTATCCCCCTATTCCATTTTGTTTCTTACAGCTGTCCCCATACTCCATTTTGTTCTCCTCCTGTGGCCGCCCCTTCCCTGGCTGTTAAGTTGTTTACCAGGGCCACTGCCCTTCTCAAAGGGAGGGCCCCTTAAAGTAGTTTACCAAGAGCCATTGCCCTTCTCAAAGGGATGGCCACTTGTGCTAAGTGGGACCACTGCCCTGTTCAAAGGGTTAGTCCTGTTATTACCTTGTTAAACCTGGGTTCGGTGTTTGCCTTTAAAAACAGACATTTTTAAAACTAAGATCAGAAAGGTTCCTGCATTGCTGCCTGGTCTGATCTGCCAGGGGTTCTGGGGGGTCCTTTCTCCACTCTCGTTTTATTTTTGAGCATACCCCTGTTTTTTGAACCCACCCCCATGAAGAACGAATTGCTGCCTGAGAGATTTCTCAGGCATTATTGAGGACCGTACTGCCTGCTGATGTTTCTTGCTGCTTTTGCCTCTGCTGTTTCCTTTGGGGCTGATAAGGAATCCTTCTGGCTGAAACTCTCTATACCT
Organism: Chelonoidis abingdonii; assembly: GCF_003597395.2. Classification (NCBI taxonomy): domain Eukaryota; kingdom Metazoa; phylum Chordata; order Testudines; family Testudinidae; genus Chelonoidis; species Chelonoidis abingdonii. Next base: position 33,399,624 of record NC_133773.1, read on the forward strand.
TTTATGTTAATTATTTTTAGCTGCTGGCTCTGTCTCCCCAGGCACATAGACTCCAAGCTAACCTGGTCTGTGTCTTAAAACCCTCCTAAACTCCGCGGCACTTTGCTGCTTAAAATAAGGTTTGCTGCGTGCTAAGCTCTGCTCTGTGGCGTTTGCCTCGGGGTCTTGCTTCCTTTGTATCCACTGCTGCAGCCACCATCCCTGGGCACATACACTTGCCCGCTGTAAACTTCCCCATAAATAAGGTTGTACATAGTCTTGTTTTTTAGTTTAATAATTTAGTTTGTTAAGATTATAGAGCTTGTAGTTTCAACCTGCTTGTTCTTTGTTGCTCTGTAAGAGTTGTAAGCTTGTAAGTTTCACTGCCTTGTTATGTTGCTGTTCTGTTGCTCCAATATAGTTCTTGTTATAGTTTTTGCTACGACTTGTGATATTGTTGTTTTGCTATTGTTGGCTTTAATAGATAAGTTTTTTGCTGTTCTCCTCTGTATAACTTCTGTTTTTCCCCCGCTCCAATCCCCCGTGTTGCTTTTCCATGTTCTCTCTGTTACAATTCTGCTGCCACCGAAACTTCAACCCTTCTGTTTTCCCCTGTATAACTTTGTCTGTTTCCCCCCAATCATATCTCCCCCCCTGTGTGCTTTAAAACTCTCGTCTAGCTGTTGTCTTACTTGCAGGAGTCAAGTGTCTCGCTGCTTTCAGCCACACTCTCCTGTCTTCAGTTGCCACTAATCATTCACTTCCTGCCCCCCGCCCCGCCCCCGTTCCTGACGCCAGCCATTAGGGTTCCTCTTGCTTATCACAGCTCACAAGTTAAGTTCAAGCATTTCTAATTGCTTGTAACTGTAAACCTATTGCGTGTGCCTCCACTTTTAATAACTTTGTATCTGCATAATACCATTGTGTTACATTTATAAGCGACTAACCACTAATACTTCTATCTAGATTCTGTTAACCATTTATATATGAGCTGCATTTATATTTTGCATTTCTTTTTGGTTACGTTTTTTGAGTTTCAGACTGTATCTGAATTGTTCTATATAAAGCTGAGTTGCTTAGACGTACTGTATCCACTGCTGGCTGAACCCCACTTACTGTACCCCACTGTTAGACACTCCCATACACTGTTCAGTAAGGAACCCCCCCCCATCATTGTCTATTGTAAACACCCTAAATTCCCACCACTTCCTTTTTCCTTTAATAAAGAAATTAATTGGCACCCCACCTGTGTGGTAATTGCTCCCCAAGATCCCATATACCTGCTGGCAGGGACAGGCCGAACATGTGTTATGACCATATCGGCTTACGACAGCCTGTTGGTTGCCTATTCGTAGTTGAAGGCCTGCCGTGGAGTACACCTTTCTACCAAAGAGGTTGAGCCTTTCGGCGTCCCTGTTCTTTGGTGTCAACCTTTGAAACCCTTGATGCTCCCTTTGGTTGGCCGTGTCTACCACCAGGGAGTCCTGGCCAACCATAAGGTGCGGGACTTGTCCTCTATGGTCTTGATCAATGGTAGGGCCACCCTGGAGGGTCCCGATGGAGCCAGGATGTCCACTACCAGATCTACGTCCATCTCAATTTCCTCAGCCTGGATTGCGAGGCTCTGAGCCACTTGCCTGAGCAGTTGCTGAAGGATCCTAGTGTCTTCCAGGGCCAGTGCCGTGGCCGCGACCGCCTCATCTGGGGAAGAAAAGGAGGAAATCACTTGGATCGGCCTGTCCTCCGGTGCTTCCAGCCCTTCGGGGTCCAGCGGCACATGGTGCCAAGGTTGCGGGGCCGGTGCTGGTTCCAAATGCGGCACTGCAGCCGGTACCGGGGTTGCCAATGAATGGCTTGGCATGTCTGGCGGCACCTTTTGAGCACAAACCGTGGTTGCCGCCGGTGCCAATGCCTGGCTAGGGGGTGCTGAACTCAGATGTGGCACACCCCTGCCTGGCGACGATGCTGGTGAACAAGGCAACTGCGCCGGGGCCATCGATGCCGAGGAGACTGAGGCTGACCTGGAGTGAGGACCAAACACCCAGCCCACCGACTGGTGGTAGGCCCAGGGGGTCCAAAACAGCCACTGAGAGGGCAGTTGCCATTGCTGCTGCCACTGTGGTGGGTGCTGCTGGTGGCTCACCCCCGAAGTCGATCTCCTGCTCCGCGACCGGCTGGAGTGATAGGAGTCCACCTCTGAGTCTGAGGTCTCTGAATAAGAGGACCTGGGGGGAGCAGCACCTGTCGTCACCATGGAGTGGCGCGGAGGTGGGGAGCTGTCTCTCTGGTCCAGTGTCGCCCGGGTGGTGCGGGATGGAGAGAGAGGCAACAGCATGGCCGGCTTTCCCCTAGACTGTACTGGGGGACGAGCTATGTTCGGCAACTCCCTGCCACGATGCGGGGAGGCCAGTACCGGGAGTCTCAGCAGGTCTGAGGCCGCCTCGAATGCCTCCAGTGTCGAGGGAGGACGCACGTCTCCGCTAAGGCCTGGGGATGATGGTCGCTCCGGACTCAACTGCCCTCTCTCCGGTGCAGGAGTCAACGGAGCAGTCGGGGGCTGTAGCCCAGCCTGTCCACTTGTACCAGCGGACAGCATCGGCCTGAACCTCTTCTTTTTAGCGGGCACCGGGGAGGGCGAGCGGTGCCGCACTGAGGCTGACTTTTTATGACCCGACTCCTTCCGGTGCCAGGCTTTAGAAGATTTGGGCTGGGCCCTAAGTCCTAATGCCAGTGTCGGGGCGCTCCGCACAGACGAAGACGTGCTGGGCACCGCGTCGGCTGGCTCCAGGTCCGAAGGTGGCCACAAGGCAGCCTCCATCAGAAGAACTCTAAGTCTTTGTGCTCTGTCTTTGAGAGTTCTGGGACGGAAGCTCCTGCAAATAGTGCACCAGTCTCTTTGGTGGCTCTCCCAGAGGCACTGCAGACAAGCAGAGTGCAGGTCACTCTTTGGCATGAACTTTCCGCAGTCCTTGCAGAGTTTAAACCCGGGAGACCCGGGCATGCCCCAGCAGGGCGACAAGTTGGTGGGGGGGAACCCCCAACAGCACAGAACTATGTACAACTAATCTAGATAAACTAACTATATACACGAACTATATACATGAGGTTTATGGACACTGCTAAACTTGCTATCAGCAAGCGAAGTTCCAGCTAGCCGTCACTGAATGGACATGAACAACCACTCAAAGAAGAATATGCATTACCAACACCTGCTTCCAAGGCAGTCAGGTTTCAGTGACGAGACACCACATATCTGGACACTGGTACCAACTGGATTTAATGATCAGCCATAGAAAACACCCCAGGCTGTTCTCCAAAGTTGCAGTTTTCAGAGTGTAAACTATGACAGAGACCATGGGCTTCTATCCTGAAAAACAAGGCTTTCATTAATATTAAACAAAGATGCTGTTCACACATTAACATCAACATGATAAAGACTGGTATGCAGCATACTCTGAAGAAATGCTCCCAGTCACTGAAGCCAAACACGCTACAGTATACCTCCACCACAATATGAAGCCCTCTCCACAGAAGTGTTAATTTCAGAGTGGTCAAGAACATATTGCAATGAACAGTAAGGCATTGTGCTCAATCATCCTTGCTTGACACAAGCATCCTTTGAGAATGGAGATCTAGAAATTACATGATGGAATCAACAAAGCAATAGGTCCTTTAGACAAAAACACTACTCTACATAAATCTCTTAATGGAGTTATTTCCCGAAGCAAACAGACGCAACACTGGGTGGAACACTATCAAAACTTTATTCACATGAAACAATTGTTTCTGAAGTGGCTTCAACTGTATTCCCCAGGCTCCAAGCTATCTAAGTGCTTGATATAGAACCACCTATAAATGAGCTTCAAAAGGCAATCACCTTAGCAGCAGGAAAGGAAAAGATGGAATCCCAGCTGAAATACTAGAACAAGGAGGACAAGTTGTGCTTACATAACTGCACATCTTGATTGCCTACTGAAGGGAAAGAGGTGTATCACAAGACATGAAGGATGCCATCATAAGATTAGATAAAAATAAAGGAAATGAGAGTGACTGCAACAACAAAAGGACCTCTCTCCTCACTATTACTGGCATGGCATAGGTCATTCTCAACAAACAAAATTCTTGATGAACATGTACATCTAGCAAGTCAGCATGTTTTCTCTCTATGAGAAGGAGGTGTTTTGGCACCAATGCTCTTCAATATATATTTTTCCCTTGGCTTATTCACCATGCTTTCTCATCTAGCAGTGAGGGTACATATCTCCATATAGGAACAGATAGAAATCTATTTAATCTAAGAGCAAAAATCAATGTTAAACATCTGTCGACATGAGGATTTATTTTCACCCATGATGCAGTGCTCAGTGCACATACTAAAGAGGAGCTCTAAAAACTTTGCAATAGCTTTGCGATAGCTTGTGATGAACTTGGACTAACCATCAGTCTAAAGAAGACAATGACTATGGCACAAAGTATATTGACTGCACCAGAAGTTTTAATAACTGGTACTACACTAGAAATTTTGCACAAGTTCTGCTATTTAGGATCAACTATACTGAATAACCTGTTTCCAGGTTAACTCTTGCATCAGAAAGGCAATTACCACATTTGGTCAACTGAGCAAGAACATGAGAGGTAACAAAAAATTGACACTGAACATCAACATATGGGTTTACCAGATGTGCATCCCGAGCATGCTGCTGTATGGTGGTGAGACCTGGACCAGCTTCCATCCCTGCTGTCTTTGTCATACTTTAAGTAGAAAGTGGGAAAACCAAGTTCCTGATAGTGCAGTACTTGAAAAAGCAAAATTGCCAAGCTTATTCGGTATTGTTAAGCAGATGTCTTGGCTGACTTGGCCATGGTTTGGATGAATGTATTCCATAGGACCTCCTATCTGGAGAGCTTGTGTATGCTCCAAGGCCACTGGGTGATCCAGCCTTAGGATCAAGGATGTTTGCAAGAGGAATTGAAAACTTTCAACATTGACACCGCAAGCTGGGAAGAGAGAGCTAGCAACAGGCTACAACGGAGGGCTGCGCTGCATCAGGGACTCAAAGAAGCAGAAGAGGGGTAGCTGAGAGAGAGAAAAGTTGAGAGAGAAAAGAGGAAAGCGCAGAAGGCTTCAAGTGCTAGTAGTGTGCCTGTTTTATCATCTGGCTCTGCACCTTATGCCTGCAAGTCTATGGTGGGACTGCCACTCAAGAATTGGACTTTTTAGCCACTAATGATACTGCAGCATGACACTTAGTAACTGAACAGCTTTAGTGCTTACACCATTGTCCTTTGAGATGGAGGGATGCCATCTATATATCTAGAAACAGACAAAATTAACTATTATTATGAATAATTTATATTGCAGTGTCACCACGAGGTCTCAGACAGATTGAAGTCCCATTGTACTAGGCACTTCATAAATACAGTATAAACAGTCCCCATCCCAGAGCGCTTGAAGACTAAAAGACAAGGATAAAACAGGTTGGGCAAAACAAACAGGAGTTGGATGGGTAAGGATAGGATCGAAGAGGAGTAGTAATATTTTTGAAGAGACTATAGCTGCATACAATTCATAGGTGTATGTGCAATTCATAACTTTAAACTGCTTAGAGAAAAGTTCATATTGTATGTATCTGTGAAATTAAGAGGAGATATCAGCTAGGGCTTGTCTACACAGCACAGCAAAGCATGCCACAAAGGTCCAATCTGTAAAGCATACTAACATGCTGTGTTCCACCTGCCCAATGCAGACCCTGCGGGCGTCTTCTAAAAGGGACCTACTTTGCTTTAACATCAGAACTGTTAAGACTAAATTTATCTGAAATAGGTACCTTTTAGAGCACGCCAACAGCGTCTAAACAGGGCACATAGAGCACAGCACATTAGTGCACTTTACTAATCACACACCACTTCCATGCTTTGCCAGCACCATGTAGGCTAGCACGCAGTTACAAACGAACTCTCACCCTGCCAAAGGCCAGATGTGGAGCACAATATGTAACAAAGTGCCAAAATGAAGGACAAAAAAAGAAAAAAAATCTTGCACAAAACTAAAATTCTGTGGGAATCATTCCTTAGAAGTAAATAAAATAATAATGAAACTAAGGTGATAAGAGTTATTTCAGATGTAAATAATTTTCAGTAATAAAATATGGGGACAACAAATTCCGCACAGGTAACCTGGGGATCTGAAATGATGGATATCTGCGAGGTATGGTTACAGAAAGGGCTTATTAAGAATTTCTGTTATGATGGTTGCAACTTTCCTAAGGCAATAGACTCTGAGTTTTCCAGACTTCAGACTGGAAAAATACAATGCAACTGTAAATGTTCAGACTTTTAAAATAAGTATGGAACTGAACTGCAGCAGTAGGGAGAGTTTAATGAGAAGCAGTTCTTCATTCATTTAAGCTTCACTTGGATTGTTACCCATGTGGTTTGCAGGCAAAGAATTGTCTGATATGTAAAAATCAGCTAAAAAAGAAGGATGGAGTTCCTGCTTTTAGGATGCCTGAGATGGAGAAGGGCTAGTAAAACTATAAAAACAAACCTTCAAAGCCTTTCAAAAGTTCTGACAGGCTTGGAAGGGAAATAGAGAACTTTCAAGTGTTTCTTTTAACTCCTTTTTTATAGAATAAATTACTTCCTGGATCTTATTTTAGGGGGACTGTTAGACTTGATTTTTAAAGCAAAACACCTCATTTTAGACTCTGCTGCTCCAATCCTGCTATATTTCTCTTGACTGTCATGAATTTTAATAAAAGATCAATACCTCCATGTTTTATGTGCTCTGAAAGCCTCTCCCACGCCTTACTTGTGCTAAAGATAATGCCAAAATAAAACAGTTTAATCTGTGACACTAAGTAAAACGGTGTGACGTATCACGAACTCTTATTATATATCACAAAAGGAACTTGGAAGTCTTGTCATTACCATATGCCACAAATCTTCAGAATATTATTGAGAATTCAGTGAGACTGTGAACATACAACATGTTTGCTGCTAATCAATTTTGTGAACACTTACAAAACAACTTCAGTAGGTATCCAAGTCACCTATATTTAACAGCCCAGAAAAATAATTATTGGATTTTTTTTCAACCACCCCTCTAACACTCTCAGTTAGGGTTAGTACAGCAATCTGCAAGCAGAAGAGGAGGTTACTCATCTGTGCAGTAACTGACGTTCTTCGAGATGAATGTCCCTGTGGGTGCTCCACTCCAGGCATTGGTGCGTCCCTGCGCCTTTGCGCCGAGATTTTTACAGCTGTACTCGTACCGGTCGCCCACGCGCAGAACCTGTCCCCCTACACGCACACTCTGAGTGTACCTTAATAGTATGCATGCGCGATCAATCTCCTCAATTCCTTCTCTACAACGGAGGCTGCCCCAACTCTGAAGTAGAGGGGAGGAGGCTGGGTAGTGGAGCACCCACAGGAATGCTCATCTCAAAGAACATCAGTTACTGCACAGGGTGAGTAACCTCCTCTTCGAGAGAGAGATGACCCTGTGAGTGCTCCACTCCAGGTGACTTAAAAGCAATGTATCTCAAGGAGGTAGGGACTTCAGATTTGGTAGGAATGCAGTAGATTTAAAAATGTTAGTAAAGTTAATGTTTAAAATTAAATATACACAAGTTAAGAGGGAAGGTACTGTACATCTAGGGTCAGGCTTGAGTTATGAGGGATTACAGGTATCAGTTACAAGGTTCACGCGATACATACATATCACATAACCAGCACAGACCCAGATTGGGGTGTGGGAGTTTTTAAAGCGTCAGTGGTAAGTGGGCTCAGGTACGCCACCCAAGAAATGTATTAAGAGTCTAAGTCAGTATCAGTGAAGCGAACAAGTACATGGATGAGGTGTGTCCCTTGGTTCGTCAGGGAAGGAAGTCGGTTATTTCCCTGGTCAGTGGTCTCAGTTACTCGAGCTGGTACTGGTGGTGTCCCATGATGTGTTCCGTGTAGATGTCTCTGGACCACCTGATGGTGTCGGACACCACGAGCTGTCTCATAAGGCGAGTGTAGCATTGACTGACTCCACATACTCTCAGCACCGGCTCGTTGAGGGGGTCCCATGCACCCAGGCTCCCACAATCAGGGCATGTATCTGGACCTCGTAGCCCTGGGCTCTCATGGTGTCAGCCAGCCGGGTGTACTTTGACTCTTCCGTGCTAGGGCCTCATGGAAGGCCGGTGAACAGTTTTCAAATGGCACCATGACATCTACCATGAGGACCTTCTTTTCTGTGTTGGTCACGAGAATGTCAGGTCACAGTCGGCTGTCTGTCCTGGGGATGGCAGCATCGACAGTGATCTTCCCCAGGGGCACCTCTGCCTAATCATGTATCAGAGAGAGGCCTTGAGTAAGGGCACAATGCTTCACATATGTGTGTTCAGAAGTCCAAGTGATCGCTTTACAGATGTCAGCCAGAGGAACTTTGCATAGAAAAGCCACTGAAGAAGCTACAGATCTAGTGGAGTGAATTCTGACACCAGTTCTGAGGCGTAACTTTCTTTATCTGATAGCACAGTCGGATGCACTCAGAAATCCAGTTTGCAAGTCTCTGAGTAGAAACAGGTGTCCCTTTGGAGCACTCCGCAATGGAGACGAAGAGTTCCTAAAGGGCTTGATTCTATCCAAACAGAAGGACAAAGCTCTGCGTACAGCAAATGTTTGCATTGTGGATTCAAAAGAGTTTGCATGTGATTTAGGAAAGAAGGTTTACTGGCTAATTGATGTGGAATGACAAATACACCTTTGGAAGAAATTTGAGGCGTAGTCAGAGAGCAACCTTGTCCTTAAAAAACAGCACCATACAGTGAGTCTGCCATCAGAGCTACTATTTCTCCTGCCGGTTTGGTGGAGGTGATTGCCACTAAGGATGCTGTTTTCACAGAGAGGTGTCAAAAGAAGCAAGTATCTAGGGGCTCAAATGGTTGTTAAGTTAAGAAGGATAATACTAAGTGAAGGTCCCACAGAGGGGCAGGACGTTTAATGTCCGGCTACAGGGATTAGAGTCCTTGGTGACTGGATGAGCAAAAACAGAGGTATCGTCGATCTTGTCATGAAAAGTTGTAATAGCAGCAAAGTGGACTTTGAAGGAGCTGAAAGAAAGGCCAGATTGCTTAAGGTCTAATAGGTAGCCAAGTATGAGTAGAAGAGGTGCCGAAGTAGGAGGAAGCTGTTTAGTTGAGTACCATTATGTGAATCGCTTCCACTTTCGGAGATAGGTGATGCGAGTAGATTGTGTTCTGCTATGTAGGAGCACTCGTTGAATCAACTCAAAGCATGCTAGTTGGTTTTGGGAGAACCATGTAGGAACCAAGCTTTGAGGTGAAGAATGGACAGGTTGGAGTGAAGAAATTAGCCGTGTTGCTGCAATAGGTTCGGAGTGAGGCGCAATAAAATCGGTGGGCAAATTGACATTCTGGTGAGGAAAGGAAACCACGGTTATCTGGGCCATGATGGGGCAATCATAATTACTGTGGCACAATCTGTTTGTATTTTTGTCAGAACTCTGTGGAGAATCGGTATCAGGGGAAATGCATATAGTAAGTCCTGGTCCCATGGATCACGAACGCATCTCCCAGGGAATGTTTGCCCAGTCCCACTCTGGAGCAAAATTCAGGACATTTTGTGTTTTTCGCAGTTGGGAAAAGGTCTATGATTGGGTAGCCCCAAATGCAGAATATGTTGCAGATGATTGTGAAGTTTATCTCCCATTTGTGATCCCAGGAAAAGCGTCTGGTTAATCCGTCCACTGTGGTATTCATAGCCCCGGGAAGATAGGCGGCTGGTATCCGGATGCTGTTCGCAAGGCATCAATTCCAGAGCTTCGTAGCTCCTGTGCAAAGCGAGTGAGAGCGAGCTCCTCCCTCTCTGTTTACATAGAACATGCAGGCGATGTTGTCTGTCATTATCTGTACATGTTGGTTTCGGATCAATGAGAGGAAGTGATGGCAGGCATTGAGTATAGCTCTAAGTTCTAGAACGTTTATGTGTAGAGAGGTTTCAGTTGAAGACCATAGCCCCTGGGCTATGTGGTGGAATATGTGTGCACCCCACCTCGTGAGGGATAAATCAGGAGTCATTATGAGGAATGGAGCATCCTGGAGAAAGGGGACTCCTGTCCCCCATAGGAGAGAGTCTCTGACTCTGAAAGGTATGGATATAGGCTTGTTCAGAGCATGTACATTCGGTCTGTAAACCATGGCCAACCAAGCTTGGAAGCACCTCATGTATAGTCGTGCATTTTTTACCACAAAAGTGCACGAGGCCATGTGACCTAATAGTTGTAGACAGTCTCGAGCAGTGGCCTGACGACTGTTGTGAAGTTTCATGGCCAGGAGTTTTATAGTGTTGAAGCAGTCGGGCGGGAGAGATGTTATTCCTGTCCGGGAATTGAGGTGTGCTCCTATGAACTCCAGGTGTTCGGTAGGAGATAATGTGGATTTGTTTTTGTTTATTTGTAGGTCAAAGGATAGGAAATAAGCAACAGTGAGCTACGTGAATCGAAGCACTTTGTTGAGCATTGAGGCTTTGAGAAGACAATCGTCGAGGTAAGGAAATATTATGGCCCCTTGTTTCCTGAGGTAGGCAGTGACTATGGGTAGGAGCTTGGAAAAAACATGGGGGGTGGTGGATAGGCCGAAGGGTAGCACCCTGTATTGAAAATGTGCTGAGTCGAGGGTAAAATGAAGGAAACGTCTGTGGACCAGATGTATAGTCACATGAAAGTAGACATCCTCTAGGTCAAGGGCTGAAAACCAATCACCCTGCTCCAGCGCTGGGATTATAGTGGTGAGGGTAACCATTTTGAACATTTGCTTTTTGATAAATGTGTTGAGCTGCCTGAGGTCGAGGATTGGTCGCCATCCCCCAGTTTTCTTTTCTGTTATGAAATAATGGAAATAGAAACCCTTCCCTCTGTGTTGTTCGGACATGACTTCCACTGCTCCCACAGAAGGAGATGTTGTACTTCCTGGAGGAGCAGTTGCTCATGAGAGGGGTCCCTGAAGAGGGACGAGGAGGGTGGGTGGTTAGGAGGCAAGGATCGGAAAGGGATGGAATAGCCAGTTGTGACCACCTCTATAACCCACTTGTTGGTGATAATGTTCTGCCATTGATGGGAGACATGTGGTGTAAGCGCTGAAGTGGGAACGTTGTTTTCTATACTCTTGACCAAGGCTTCAAATCTGCTTATTAGTTGGAGGGGGTTGAGACATTGCCAAGGAATTTGGACAGCGATGCTGGTGTCTAGGTCTCTGGCGTTGCTGTTGTTGCTCATGCGATTTATGGAATTGCTGGGCTTATGCAGGGTAGTGTGGACGCTGGTAAGGTTGATATTGATATTGTCTCCTTCTGGTTGTAAGAGTTTGAATTCCTAGGGACTGGAGAGTAGCCCTTGAGTCCTTCATTAAATGAAGTACATCGTTGGTCATGGAGGCAAAGAGTTTGTCATCGTCAAAGGGAAGATCTTCAATGGTACTCTGGACCTCTTGAGGAAAGGAAGAGGAAGAGAACCATGAACCTCGGCGAATGACCACTGCTGTGGCAGTGGATCTTGCTGCAGTATTGGATGCATAGAGGGCCACTTGAAGAGCAGTACGCGAGATGATTTGCCCCTCGGAAACTAGAGCCATAAATTGTTGTTTCTTTTCTTCTAGAATGTCATCAATAAAGTCCATGAATTTGTTGTAGTTTTTGTGGTCATATTTTGCCAGAACAGCAGTATAATTAGCAATGTGAAATTGTAACGTGGAAGATGTGTATACTTTACATCCAAGCAGATCGAATCACTTACCATCCTTGTCAGACAGGGTGGAGCACAGAAACTGGTGTTTGGTCTTTTGGATGACTGCGTCTACTACCAGTAAGTTTGGTGCTGGATGACTGAAAAGGAATTCAGAGCCCTTGGAAGGGATGAAGTACTTGCAGTCCACTTGCTTACAGGTAGCTAGGTTTGCAGCGGGAGTCTGATACATGGCCTTAGCAGGTTCCAAAAGGGCTGCATTAGACTCACAGACTCATAGGTCAGAAGGGACCAATATGGTCATCTAGTCTGATCTCCTGCACAAAGCAGGCCACGGAACCCTACCCATTCACTTCTATAACAAACCCCTAACCTATGTCCGAGTTATTGAAGTCTTCAAATTGTGGTTTGAAGACCTCAAGCTGCAGAGAATCCACCAGCAAGTGACCCATGCCCCACGCTGCAGAGGAAGGCGAAAAACCTCCAGGGCCTCTGCCAATCTGCCCCGGAGGAATGCTTCCCGACAAGAGATGGATCAGCTAAACCTGAGACAGTGGGTAAGACTCGGCAGCGCAGCACTTCAGGAAAGAATTCTCTGCGAGTCAGATCCATCCCTCCAACATACCATACAGACGACTGGCAACTTATCTGATGAAATCAAAGTTCACTGCCAAACTTAAACTATCTATATACCAACCCTTCCATAACTTATAAGTTAGTCTTAAAGCCAGATTGTCTTAGCCACCAGAGTGCCCTCGTTGGAAGGCTGTTCCAGAACTTCAGTTCTCTAAGGGTTGAAAACTTCGTTAATTTAAAGTCTAACTTCCTAAGTCCAGTTTGTAGCATTTGTTTCTTGTGTCTATATTGGGTACTAAGCTATAATCTCTCCTCCCTAATGTATCCCCTGATATATTCTATAAAGAGCGAGCATATCCTCGGTCCTTCTTGGTTGGTCCTAAACAGCCAAACTCTAGTGAGTCTCTTCATAGCAGGTTTTCCATTCCTCGATCTCTAAGTAGCTGTCTCTGACCTGTTCCAGTCTGAATTCATGCTTCTTACAATGGGAGTCCAGGAAACTGGCACACAGTATTCCAATGAGGTCTCAGCCTAGCCTTATATAATGAGTACTAAAACTCCTTATCTTTGCTGGAAAATCCCGCCTGATGCATCTAAAACCGAATTGCTTTTTTAACGGCATAATGCATTTGGCACTCATAGTGCTGTGTACCAAATTCCAAGTCCTTCTCCTCTTTGCTTCCAATGAATGTGTCGCAGTATTTAAAATTCTGATATTAATCGCTAAGTGAATGAGTGCACTTTTATACTAAATTTCATGCTATACCTATATTACCCATTTTACAAGGTCATCATCTTCTGCTATGATATTCCGCGTCCTTCTCTGTGTAGCAATACCCCTAGCTTTGTCCCTCGCCAATTTATAAGCACATCTCGTCTTGATGTGACCAAGGTCCAAGTAATAAAAAGGTTAAATAAGATTGGCCCCAAAAACGACTCTTGAGAATCAAGTAGGACCTCCTGACTGACAGTTCACCTTGAGTAACCCGTTGGAGTCTCCCCTTTTAACATTCTCATTCACCTTACAATTTTCTCATATTTGATAACCATCTTGTCAATTTACTATAATTCCATGTGGAACCGTGTCAAATGCCTTACTGAAATCAAGGTAAATTAGATCTACTTCATTTCCTTTGTCTAAATAATCTGTCACCTTCTCGAAGAAGGAGATCAGGTTGGTTTGGCATGATCTGCCTTTAGTAAAACCATGTTGTAATTTGTCCCAATTACCATTGACTTCAATGTCCTTAACTACTTTCTCCTTCAAAATTTTTTCCAAGACCTAACATACTACAGATGTCAAACTAACAGGCCTATAATTACATTGATCAGTAATGAAATCCTAGAAGACGAGGAGGGCCGCAGGATGTCCGTTAACTCATGCTGCTGTTCAGGAACCTCCTCCAAGTTAACTGTTAACTCACTGGCAACTCATTTGAAAAGGCTTTGAAATTTTGAGAAGTCATCCAAAGATGTTTGGGTGGGAGGAGGAAATAAGGCTTCATCTGGGGTAACAACTGGGTCCACTGGGTTGGAGGCAGGTTGTGACTGATCCTACAAGTGTGAAAGTGCTGCCTAGTGCCTTACATCAGTGGCAGGTTCGTAAACTGGCGGTGCCAGGCAGGTGTTGCACCTGGCTGTGGTGGCATAGCAAGTGTGATCTTGAGAATAAGGTGCCCATGGAGCCCAATATTACCACTGCGGAGGGAAGGGAATGGGTGGTGCCATCCAGGGGTTCACACACCAAAGGGTAGGGTCCTGAGAGTATGACAAGGTAATTTTTCTATGACCTCTATTGACTGGGGTCTGAGGATGGGAGATTTGATATGGTGAAAATTCTCCCTGCAGTCCTACTTCCTCATCATTGGAGGAAGGCTGTCTGGACCCTGACTGAGCATTTGGAGAGAAGTACGCATTGAGTAGGGGTGACTGTAGGATAGATGACACCAGTAGGTCCGTTGACTGTGTAAATTGCACTGCAGGACCTCCTCTGTGAGGTGAGAACTGTGCAAGAGGTATCCGTTGTGAAGAAAGCTTCCTCTGCACCAGTGTCCTGAGCATTGTTTATTGCCAGCCAGCTCAGCGGGTGCCAGGAGAGCAAGAATAACCTGCAGGGGTCAGGCACGTCAACATGGGTTGGCACCGCTTCCGTTGCAGTGCCGAACAGTGCCATGAGAGAGGCAGACAACTGGAAGCCTGAAGCCTCGGCACCAGAGCTTTGTGCTACCACCACAGCTGCAGGCGGGTTTCATACAGCGTTGGAGGAGCCCGGAGTGTCAAATGTGCTCAGCCGTGGAAGCGCTGAGAGGAAGACTGTAGACTTGCTCGGGAAGTCTTCTCCTGAGAAGTTCCCTTTGTGGGTGAGAGAGGTTGCTGTTTTTTTGAAGTTTTCTTGTCTTTCTTTGGGAAGGGGAGGGGAGCACAAGCGCTGAGGCATGTAGCTGAGTTGATGCCCAGGTCTGAAGCTGACCCTAAGGATTTCTGAAGGAGGAGCAGTTTTAATTGCCACTCCCTGTCCTTACGTGCCCTGGATTTAAGCTTGCTGCAGTGGGCACATTTTGGGGGGGGATGTGGGACTCCCCAAAACATTTTATACATTTTCAATGGCCATCTGAAAGAGGGATGGCATAACTGCAGGTAGAGCAGTGCTTAAAGCCTGGGGAGCCAGGCATGTTGGAAGCAGCTGCTGCTGACAGGAACGGGAAAAAAAAGTGTTTTTTTGTTTTTGTTTGTTTTCGAGAGAAAAGGACTGAGGGAAAGGTATCTAGGAACTACTGGTAACAAACTAACAAGAAAGGTGTGTGAACAAAGGAAAAGAAAATCTCTAACGAGTCTGCTGAGCGCCATCTCATGCCAGAGATGGTAGAGAAGGAACTGAGGAGAGACTGGTCGTGCACGTGTATTATTAAGGTACACTCAGAGTGCAGGGGGCAGGCTCTGTGCACGTGCAACTGGTACAAGTACTGCTGTAAAAATCTCCAAGCGAAGGCACAAGGACGCATCAACACCTGAAGTGGAGCACTCACAGAGACATCTCTCGAAGAAGTGCCTTTTCTTTAGTGGAAGATTTATCATACACACAACTTTTCTAATGTGTCTGAGGTTTGGGGAATGTGACTTGAGTCAGTTTTTCAGGACCTGAATTCAAAGCCTACTGAAGTCAATGGAACGACTCCCATATTCAGACACAAGTCCTCGCATCAAAACACCGAAGAAATAAATTCCTTTGTTGACCAACTTTAACTGAAATTATTTTACCATTTCCAAGTTTTTCTTGCATAGGATTATTTTCAGCTACTTATGGGAAGCAGTAACAGATATCTGTGCATTTAAATACGAAGATCAAAAACTCTGCAGGTGTAATTAAAATCAGTGGACCTGCAGCCATTTACCTCAACAGGGAATTTGGCCCAGTAGGTGTTAAACTGTTAAAATTACAACAGAATTACTCTTTTAGGTTTGTTTATTCTGCTTTCCTATCTTATCCTTGTAACATTATTTCTTCTATCAGAGGGGTAGCCGTGTTAGTCTGGATCTGTAAAAGCAGCAGAGAATCCTGTGGCACCTTATAGACTAACAGACGTTTTGGAGCGTGAGCTTTCGTGGGTGAATACCCACTTCGTCAGACGCAGGTAGTGGAAATTTCCAGGGGCAGGTATATATATGCTAGCAAGCAAGCTAGAGATAACGAGGTTAGTTCAATCAGGGAGGATGAGGCTCTGTTCTAGCAGTAGAGGTGTGAAAACCAAGGGAGGAGAAACTGGTTCTGTAATTGGCAAGCCATTCACAGTCTTTGTTTAGTCCAGAGCTGATGGTGTCAAATTTGCAGATGAACTGAAGCTCAGCAGTTTCTCTTTGAAGTCTGGTCCTGAAGTTTTTTTGCTGCAGGATGGCCACCTTAAGGTCTGCTATAGTGTGGCCAGGAAGGTTGAAGTGCTCTCCTACAGGTTTTTGTATATTGCCATTCCTGATATCTGATTTGTGTCCATTTATCCTTTTCCGTAGAGAAATTATTTCTTCTATTACTCTCAATTTCTACTGAATAATAACTGGAGGCAGCTTATTATCCATCCAGAATGATATTCTCCAAAGCATTTCGGAGCTCTCAGTCACTGAGGCTATTATGTTGCCTGAAGACATCTCTCTACACAAATTTGGTTTATATTAAATATAGCAACAATATTAATTGATATTAAAATAACAGTAATCTAGAGTCAACATGAAGTTCCACATAAGAGAAAGATTGTTCAAATAAGGTAAATTCTTAGGCATATAGGACCAGATCACTGAAGTCAACATGAGTTTCTTTCATCCATTCCAGTGAATGACTGATCAGGCCCATAGTCTCTTCTTGATTCATGAATATTTCCCCTCCCCACCACTATGGCTAATGCTGCAAGTACTGAGAAAAGGATTAAAATTATGCCAAAATTCAGTCTTGGCAAATTAAGGAGCCTCCGTACTTCTCCTGTTGAAAGATCAGATTAAATTAAAGTGATCTCAGAATTCACAGTACTGGAAGCTGAAGTCTAGCAACGGTCCTAGAGGAAAATATACTACTTAGATTGTTTTAGTGGAATGTTATTTACTTCCGTAAAACCACATCTCCACTTTCCTGCCTTCTTGTTATCCACCAGTTTTTTTTTTTAAACATTTCTACATTAGAACACTTTAAACTATGTATTTATTGTTCTGAACCCTTCATAGCTATGCTTTAACAGAACTTAAAATATGTCTATTTACCAATCAATACTCATAAGCCCATCAGTATACTATATGATATTATACTTCCTACATGGTAGCTATACCTGCATCAGATCTTTTCCCATAAAATATCCAAATTAGAAGTAAATTCTCCCACATGTGAAATTAATTTATATCATGATCACATACCCATAGCTCTTGTTTTTCCTTTTAATAAGGTAACATAAAATTATGCTTTAAATCAAGATTAGATGTCTTTCTGAAAAATATATTCTAGTTCAACCAAAAATTGGGCTGGGTGCAAGCTGTGACAAAGTGGGGATTTTCCCTTGTTATGTTGTATGTGAGTCTTACTGTTGCGCCTATGTTAGTTTTACTGTTTTGCATGAATACTGTGTGTGCCTCAGTTTCCCTGTGTGCTGCACCAATACCTCAGTGGTGGGAATAGGGATGTGTGACTTTGGCTGAGACCTCTGGGGCAGGTGAGGCTGCTCCAGCTGCCTGCACATATGCTATGACCAGTGCCCTTCGTAACCTGAGACCCAGAGGGGGGAATGCAACTAGGTGACAACCAGGTGACTCTTTGCCCGGGAAGCGAGACAAAGACAAGGAGAAGGCGCAATGGGGGAGTCTGAAGTCGGGTCGCTAGAAGCTGGACAGTCTGCTTGTGGGGACTGGAAGAGGGGGAGTCCAGGCTGACTTGCTGTGGGAAGCGCATGGTGTGGAAGGGGATGCTGAGTGCTCTGAGGTCAGACCCAGGAAGGTCAAAGCTCTGTAAGCTTCCTGCCTTGGCGACAGTATGCTGAGAGAGAGGAGACATGCTACCCCAGAGTCCTGACTGGCTTCATATGCAGTAGTTCCAGAGTATTGCCCAGTGACTCCGTGACACAAGCATTACTCACTAACATTTTATGGTCCATATTATGCAGAGGGTTGAGCTAGATGATTGCAACGGCCCTTTTAGTCTTAAAATTCATGAATCTATGAACATAAGGGGGACAAAATCACTCAAGAAATGAAATATAAGTTAATATTTCTGATGCAGCTCAGGTCAAGAAGTTGTTGCCATTTGATGGTTTTGGTGGTTGGTGCCCAATCAGTTGATTCTATCAGACCACTTCCTAGCAGACAAGTATAGAAATAATAAAAACCACAATTACTTGCCCTGTTGGCAGTCTCTGCAAACACCAAAGGCTGCATAGAAGCCAAATTCTCTGATGACATAACTGATGGAGTTATGCCAGCAGAAAATATCCCAGAGACTGAACTAGAAAGGGTTGTCTAATCTAGGTCTGGCTTGAAGCACATTGGCAGAGCAGTGTTGGGAAGCTGGCACAGCTGCTGCTTCTGCGGCATCTGTTCTGTGGTTAAACAGAGCCCTTCATTCTCCAGAGTTGCCAATCTGACAATTTAACATGCACTACATTCCATTTTTTAAAACACAATCTTAGAAAAAAGAAGTCTGACTGGCTACCTCTAAACAAGAGTAAACCAAATTATTTTATTTTATTTTTTTACTGGCTACCTCTAAACAAGAGTAAACCAAATATTCATTGCCCTCACATAAACCTATTACATTCCTCACCGGAACATTTTACTTCATTTTCAAGATACCTCCTAATATAAGAGGCCTCCACATACTTTATCTAAAATATTGGAATATAAAGTTTCCCTATGGAATCGGCACTTACGGTGAGAATATGTGCATGTGTGTATGGGGGAAAATAACTGATACGATGCTCTGTATTTACAAAACACTAAATGTGATCAATAAGTTCAGTTCTTGAGAACTGACCTCAGAGGAGAAAACAACTTGCTTTGCAATACCGTATTTTAAAATAACGAGAAATCTGCCTCCAAGATCAATGTTTGCCTGACTTTCAAAATGCATTTTTTGCCCTCCAAGCTAAATGCTATTTGGTAGAGATTATTGTTCCTGATGGATGCCATTCTGGTGCCTTGAAAAATACAAATCAAGATGTTCATGTGCTAGCCAAATATCTGTAATTAATTTTTCCTTTTGTCAGGAAAAAAAACAAATTTTATTACATCTTTAAATGCTAATGGCCAAAGCATATCTTACAAATAACCTAACGCCACATACAGGATGCTAGAGTATCTCTCTGCATTCTCAAACATAACAGAATAGACCTCTGTTGTTCACCTCAAAATAGAGGTCCCCCCCCGTTTACTTCTTACTGTTAAGTTCTTTCTCAATTCCCGGCCAGCCTTCATTAGCATTTGACTTCAATGCTAACAGACTCCTATTGTATGATATACAATATACACTGGTCCACCATGGATATAAGCATCTCCCATCTCCTGTCTGGAGAAGTTTGTCTCAAGATAAAAGCAGATCACTCATAGCTAGTGTAACTACAGACCTATAACACACAGTTTTTAGTATACATACATTACCCCCCGTCATAGAATACATTCCTCAATCTGAACTTTAGAGTCCAAAAATGAGGTACTAGCATGAAATCCTCTAAGCTTAATTACCAGCTTAGATCTGATACGCTGCCACCAATCAGGATTCTGAGTACCTGATAAACTCTGGTCTCCCCAAAACCTTCCCTGGGGACCCCCAAGATCCAGACCCCCTGGATCTTAATACAAGGAAAATAAACTCTTTCCCTCACCAGTACCTCTCCTAGGCTTTCCATCCCTGGGTTACCCTGGAAGATATTGTGATCCAAACTCCTTGAATCTTAAAACAGAGGCTTCCACCTTTACCCCTCCTCTCTCCCCTCACCCAGAGGCAATACAGATTCAAGCTCCGTGAATCTAAAACCAAGAGGAAATATATCTTTCCCTTCTCCCCACCAATTCCCTGGTGAGTACAGACTCAATTCCCTTGAGCCTCAGCTAGGGAAAAAAATCAAACAGGTCTTAAAAAGCAAAACTTTTAATAAAAAGAAAGAAAAAAAGTAAAAGTTATCTTTGTAATTTAGATGATAAGTATTACAGGGTCTTTTAGCTTATAGATAATAGAGAAAAAGCTTTCTCTAGCAGAAATACTATTTAAAATACTTTCACCCAAATACATATTAAAACTCTACCAGCCAGATACACAGTTGCAAATGCAGAAATAATCACAAGACTATAACCGCCTTTTTACTCAATACTCACTATTCTGAATATATATAAGAGACTGTAGCAGAGAGATTGGCAAGAAACCTGGTTGCACATCTAGTCCCGTTCAGGACTAAGAGAGAACAAAGCAAAGCCCAAAAACCACAAACAAAGGCTTCCCTCCACGGAGATTTGAAAGTATCTTGTTTCCTGACTGGTCCTCTGGGCAGGTGTTGTTTGTTAACTCTTTCCAGGTGAAAGAGACATTAACCCTTAGCTATCTGTTTATGACACCCCCAAATATTCCATATATACATCTATCAATGATTATGACAAGTGTGACACAGGCTTTCAGTTGAGAACTTACATGACTGCTCTGATGAACTGATAGGATCTCTGTATAGCTCTGCCCTCTGCCAGTTGACATCAAAGATCCTAGAGTCACAACCAGGCACAATGGTTCCTGAATGCTTAATTCATCTCATCCATTTGCTCACATTTCTCTAATTAACTTCTGTTTTTCCTCTGCCTCACCAGTAAGACAGAAAAAGGGCACAGTTTAAACGAGGAGCAAAGAGCATTTAAATTATAACTTTTGCAATGTAAGGACCGTGTCTACTTTTATTTTTGTACAGCACTTACCATAACAGGGTACCTGGTCTTTGGTGGAGTTTCTGGACATCACGGTAATATAAATATTTAATACAAAGAAATAATATGAAATGGTAAACAAGAGTTCAGCTTCCACTTTTCAAAATTTAGGCCAAACATACTTAGGAGCCTAAATATGGATTTAAGAGCCCAAATTAACCTTCCCATTTTTTAAAATGTTGGCCAAGGCTTTTAGGTTCCAAAAATGGAGAACCGAAATAGCTTGCAATAGCACATAAAGAAAAAGGAAAAGTTATATTTTATGAGTATTTTTCCATTGTTGCTCCCTCATTTAATTAGCGAGCTGGAGAAGAAAAGCTGAATATTAAATAAATGATAGGTCAGGGAATACATAGTAACATTCACAAAAACTTTACAACAGACAAAGTTGTAGGCTAAATTTTATCTTTATGACAGATTTATAGAAGTCTAAAAGCGTTACTACGAACATCAACTGCAGGTGCCATACTAATACATCTGATGAGTACCTTATTTACATGAAGTTGGAAATACTTAGCAAGCTTAGATACACAGTACATGAAATATGAACAAATATTGTGATAATCTGTCACTGAGGAAGGCAGAGGTCAAAGATTAATAAATGTCGCCACGTTGCTACAATTGCTTTTGGCGAAGCTAATCCACATAACATCAGGAATAAAAAGGAGAAGATCCAAATTTAAAATATTAGTTTACTTTGTTTTTATTAAACTACTACTTTTGGAAATTGCATTCCAATTAAGAGCCATAAAGGCTTAATACATATTAACCTACCTGTAATTTTATTTTAGAAATATTATTTAACAATTGGATACATAATGTGAGTGAAATTCAAATCACAATACTACAATCTTTAGTTTTGCTAAAGTAAATAATCCCATTCAGAAAACACCAAATGAAATTCATTTCAGCCTAAATAAAATGTTCTAGTATTGCCATCATCAAAAGCTTTTTGCTGTAATAAATAACTATGACAGCAAGGTGGTCCAATTAAACTTCTATAGTGAAAAATGTATTTTATGAACTTCAATACGTTCACAACAGAATACAAAGTATTAATGTTTAATTTAAGACAGTTTAAAGCTAGTACCAAGTATATTTTTCATATTATTAAATGAAAATACTATTTGGCAGCAAATTAAATTAATTGTGGATAAAAACAAAGTGTACCTGAATTGAAACATTTGCTCCCATTTCTCAATTTATATGAACATTAATAAAAGGAACTTTATTTACCAAATTACAGGAGTAATCTATTTAAAAGCCACTTTATACAATAGAAATGCATTATTCAAACCCAGATTTAAAACCTTGTCACATCCAGCCACTTTGTTTTCCTACCATGTCAAGTAGGGCCTAATAATAAAATATTGAGAATTTATAGCCCCAATCAGTCTCCGTCAGTAAAAAAGCACATGACATACAATGCGATCACAGTCAGAAGAGAAGAGCTGAACAGGTAGCTAAATCTAACAGAAAGGCAACACTAGTTCTGTAACCTATATATTTTTTTCTTCAGTATGGCTCCATTGTTCTGTACAGAAATCATAATCCATGGGGTCCCTCACCAAATTTGCTAAAGAAGGTAAAGTTGTTTTGGGAGGGAAGGGAGGCAGAAACCTCCCACTGCTGGCACACGTGGTTAGCAAGCTATGCCCTTCCTAAATAATATTTCCAAAGATGATACAAAACTAGAATTTTTTTTTTTGTAAACTAAGATTGAATAAAACACTCACAACCACTGTGCAAATGCCAATATTGTGACTATTTCAGCAAGAGTGCCAACAGGAAAAGGTATCCACTTCTTAAAAAAAGAACTCTTCCTCCATTTAGTTATCCAGCCCTCCAGATGTTTTAATCCAGCCCTCGAGCTCCTGCCAGGGAGTGGGGTCTGGGGCTTGCCCCGCTCCAGCCGGGAGTGGGGTCTGGGGCTTGCCCCGCTCCGCACAGCTCCCAGAAACAGTGGCATGTCCTCCCCTCTCCAGCTCCTATGTGTAAGAGCAGCCAAGTGGCTCTGCATGCTGCCCCCACAACTCCCACTGGCTAGGAACCATGGCCCATGGGAGCTGCAGGGATGGTGCCTGTGGACAGGGTGGCGCACAGAGCCGCTTGGCCGTGCCTCTTCGTGGAAGCCGGAGGGGGGACATGCCGCTGCTTCTGGGAGCTGCTTGAGGTAAGTGCCACCCAAAGCCTGCACCCCTGACCCCCCTCCTTTACCCCAACACGCTGCCCCAGCCCCGATTCCTCTCCCTCCCACCAAACACCTCAGTCCCACCCTGGAGCACCTGCCTGCACCCGCAACCCCTTATCCCCAGCTGGAGTCCTCACACATACACACACACACCCTCCACACACCCCAACCCCCAATTTCGTGAGCATTCATGGCCCACCATACAATTTCCATACCCAGATATGGCCCTTGGGCCAAAAAGTTTGCCCACCCTGATTTAGTTGGATGGGCAGGATACCCTGGGAATTATGACTTTTTTTTTCCCCCAGAGAACTGGATCCAGCACAAGAGAAATTTCAGAAAAATAATGGCCCTTATGAATCATCTCTTCAGACATTTTCCTATCCAAAAAAAGGAATCAGACACCTAGATACAGTGTGAATGGAAACTGCCAGCCCAATATTCAAAGACAGGAAGGAAACAAACAATCAGTTTGACTTTCACAAATGTTAGAATCTTTTAATATAACTTTTATCTGTCACCTTTATGCAATTTATCAGACAAACTAGAAAATTATTTTAACACAAGGGCTCTAGCCACCGACAAGAAGTCTGAAACAGCATTGCGTAATGCTGACAGATCCTATCTTAAAGGTTATTTTTCCTTCAAATATTAAAAGAAACTGGGCAACAATAATGCAAGCAGTTGTATAACTTTCCAGTAAGAGAATTTCTCAGCAGGAAACCAGAAACTGAAAGTTAATCTTAGGAAGACAGATATATTAAATTATAAACCATAAATCTATTCATGGAGCAGCTAAGTGCTGTCAGGACTTTTGAGGACCGCACCTTCATCAAACACAGGTTCACTAATTTCTGAACTGAAAGGCACCACAAAATAATATTACATGGCAAGAGAGCTTAATTCCATGTAAAGAGGAAATGTGTGTATACGCCCTTACGGGTCTTAAGTGGACTGAAGTTGTTATTTCAGTGTTGTCATAAACAGATAGTTAAGGGTTAATGTCTCTTTTACCTGTAAGGGGTTAACAAACAGTGAACCTGGAACACCTGACCAGAGGACCAATCAGGAAACAAGATACTTTAAAAATCTCGGTGGAGGGAAGTCTTTGTTTTGTGTGTTTTTCTTTGTCTTTGTTCTCTCTGGGTTCTGAGAGTGACCATGCGTACTACAGGCTCTCTAATCTTCTGTTCAAATTTAGTAAGTACAAAGGTAGAAAGGCGGTTTAGTCTTTTTGATTGTTTTCTTTATTTTAAAATGTGTATTTGGCTGGAAGGTTTTTAAAGTGTATTTTGCTGGAAAGATTTTTAATTTGCATGTATGCTGGGGGGGAGGATTCTCCCGAGTGTCTATAAGCTGAAAGACCCTGTAATATTCCATCTTGATTTACAGAGATAATTTTTACTTTTTATTTCTTTCATTAAAAGCTTTTCTTTTCTTTTTTTTAAAGACCTGAGTGATTTTTTCCCCTTGTTAAGGCTCAAAGGAACTGAGTCTGTACTCACCAGGGAATTGGTGGGAGAAGGGAGAGAGAGAAGGAGGGGGAAAAGGTGAATTTCCTCTTTGTTTTAGATTCACAGAGCTTGAATCTGTATTGCCTCTGGGTGAGGGGAAAAGAGGAGGGGGGAATGTAACATCCCTCTCTGTTTTAAGATTCAAGGAGTTTGAATCACAGTGATCTCCTAGTGTACCCAAGGAGGGGAGGATCTAGGAGGAAGAAAGGAGGGAGGGGAATGGTTTATTTCCCTTTGTTCTGAGACTCAAGGGGTTTGGGTCTTGGGGGTCCCCAGGGAAGTTTTGGGGGGACCAGAGTATACCAGGCACTCCAAGTCCTGGTTGGTGGCAGCACTACAAGAGCTAAGCTGGTAATTAAGCTTAGGGGGATTCATGCTGGTAACCCCATCTTTTGGACTCTAAGGTTCAGAGTGGGGTTTTATACCATGACAAGTGTGCTGGCCATTCAACCAGTTTCTAAGATGATGTCTGTGCTTTTCAAAAAAAAAAGCAAACCTTTCCCACTTTTGCAGAGGGATGTTACTTTTCACTAGCTTCATGGAGGTTGGTAGTATAAGTAGGACTTAAGAGAAATTGTATTATACAAGTTGTACCTCTCAGCAGTCAAACCGCCCATGAAGAGGACAAAGTACTTCAGTACCAGTGACCTATTTCTAAGTGCTCTCTACCTACACAGAATCCATGGACAAGCAGACTGCCAAGGTCCTGGCAAGGTAGTGGTGCGGTAGCACTCCCAGCATCCAGAGTTCCAGCACATATGTAGTAAGGTGAAAGGTCAGGAATAGGCCAAAATTATCATCAAGATCCCAACAGTCTGTTTAGAAAAGCTCACATAAAAACAGAAGCAGTACACTGGCATTGACATTCTAATATGCCCTTAGGCCATCATTTTTAGAGTACCTTCCCTGAGAACTTCCCGTTATCTGGATATGTATTTCTTCATTTTGCAGAATGGGCATGTCCCAACATCTGTTTTATGACACCCTAATGCAATTCCCATTCAGAATCCAGACGTTCTGGAAATGTCTGCTCAGGAAACCAGCCTATAAATTGGAATCTCAAGAACAACCATTGCCAACAGGATGATGGTGTGAATACAAAAATTTCAGAAGTTACTCACTGACATGGACAGAACCTGCTATCTGTATCAGTTGATATAGTACAAGTCCGTGACATCACCTGCAAGCCTGTAAGTGAACTAGATTCCCACAAAAATTCCCTACAATTCCAGTAGCTTTATGAACAGTTTATGGTTTGTTTGTAACCATTTGGAAGACAGTGGATAGTATATGAGATGCCTGCAAAATGTCGCCATGACTTCTAACATAACAAACTGTTTTAGTGCACTCCTGCAAACACATTGTATCCTTCTGGCCACTGGGTTAAGCAATCTAGATTAAAAAAACAGGTACATAAAATAATGTATCAGTTGGAGACATGATGTCATACATCTCAGAAAGGATAGGATGACAATTATGTTCCTGTTCTGAATTCAAAGACCCAGTTGTCAAAAAGCACAAGTCTTTCCTTCTAGCAAACACTAGTCCAACACTAGCAGCTCATTTTTTTGTGGTTGAAAGCAAGACTTAGATTTTATTTTTATTTTTTAAAGATTTGGTGGGAATTTTTTGTTGGCTCTGCCTAATTTTCTCTGGTCTTGCCCAAAACTGAAGCCTTGCCAACTTAACTAGAAAGCCACCACAACTATATAATTTAGTGAAGATGTACAGCAAGTTCTTGAGACCACACAAAACACTTTAAACTGACAGATTCTTCCTGCTGTTGAGAGTCTGGGGAACCTTCTCTGGGATTACATCACAGGGAGCTCAGAGAACATAAATCTTTTCAATCTATTCTTGTATCCAGTTCATAGCTTGCATTTACAGCAACTGGAAATTATTCCATTTTATGTGGCAATTAAGGTTTCTAAAATTCAAAATAAAACTCAGAAGTTTTGAGGGAGGGGTTTGCGGACAAGGAAATATTAGGATTAATGCCTTAAGAGAGGCTGAATTACACTTCTGTACATTCCCCCTCCAGTGGAGGTTTGGCAATTTACTTTTTACTTTCTTATTTTTAAAGCAGTGACAAGTAAAACAAACGTGAAGAATTAGTAATCTGTCTGAGGAAAATAAGCCACAGTGCACAGGAGGAAAAGGAAAAATAGACAGCAATGATTTTTGTGAAACAACACTATGGTTGGCAGGCTGAGGAGTTATCTCCCATGAAGGAAAAAAAGTCAGAATCCTTGAAGAAAACACATTTGTAGTCTGAGTAACTAGATGCCTCAAGAGGTTCCAAACACATTTGTCAAGGCTCTGAGAAGAGATCATTTTCTGAAATACTGCTGAGGCATGAACCAGACAAAAATATTCAGCGTCCCAGGAGAATTCAGTATGCAGGTGTTTGAGCTCACAGGAATTTATAGATGTGAATAAGGATTAAAGGGCCCAGCAGCGCACGGAACTGTCATATGCAACAAAACCTACCAACTCTTCCATGAAGTCAGAGAACACTACCTAAATGTGCTGGAGGAGTGGACCTACAAAAGACAAAAATGGTGTAAAGTTTCCAAGTCTAGTTAATGTATGATTTTTTTTTGCAAGTGACTGGAATCTGCTGATGCTTCAGAGGGAGTGTATAATTCATAACAATACTCACAATGCTGATTAGTATGCCATCACGAAGTTGCAGTGGAAAATGTAACATCGGACGTAAAGGAAAAAACACAACATACATTCAAGAAAAGTACCGTACAGTTCCATTGTTCCTACCAAAATCATTACGTAGTTTTATTAGAAGAAATATATTTTTATAGGAATAGCTTCAAGAAAAATAAAATACAAAAAGAAAGGCCCTACCTTCTCCAGGACTGACTGCTGCTGGTAGACTGTTCCAGTCTAGGGTCCACCTAGGGCACGGATGAGGAGAAAACTTTGCTTCAATACCGCTTTCCTGTGGGTAAGAAAAAAACAGATCTCTCAAAGACAGATTCAAACAGGCCTTATGGTTTAAGCCTATGCCCACTGAAGTTAGTAGCAAAGCTCCCATCGACTTTAATGGCGCAGGATCAGGCTATAAGATTGCGTAGCTACATGGCTGGACTACTGTCATTCCATACCATACAGTTATATTTTCTTTGGCTTTCATCTTCCTATATCTTTTATGGAGAAATGAATGGAGATTTTTACATTTTCTTTGCATCTCCAGGTACTCATAGCTCTGAACAAACAACTGAAAAAATCATAGAAGACAGACTATTAAAACGAAATATCAAAGCAGCATTTTATTTTTGGTTCTATAACAGCCTAATTTTTTTTTGTTTCATAATAGATATACCAATACCATTGTGTACTTTTTAATAATTTTAACATCGTTTCCTCCAGTCATAAACTTTATCATTTTTTATTCAGAAGTTAAATAACAAAAACATATATAAATAAAAAATTATAGCTCAATAGTTCTGAGAGAGAAGCCAGAATATACAGGTAGCCCTTAATGAGCTGATGAAGGCTTCCAAAGGTGTTTTCCAAAAACTTCTAATTAGTTACTACTTAGAGATCTGTACTATCCTAAATTCAGGCAAAACTATAATAATATGGATTATTATTGTTATTCAAAATAATAAATGAAAATGCTTAATTACCATTAACTTTGTCATGGTTGGCCTTGGACCGCCTATAAACTGATAGTCTTCATGTTCTTCCTCTAAGTCATCAGGAATTGCATAGAAGTCTCTCAGCTGCTCATCTGGGGAAGACAGCAAATCTGGAAATTGGAGAAACAGCATATTGCACTTGGCAGCAGCACTCTTTACTCCAGGCACTTCCTGAACTCTGTGGTACCAACTGGATATCAGAGGCAAATCTAATAGCTTTTTGTTGTGCTTCTTGATGAAAACCTAGACGATAAAGCAAAAACCTTACTTAGTACTGCAATTTTTTGCATTCAATCCACAGAATAAAAGAGCTGTACTAAAGAGCAAAGCTCTGCTCCTCGCTTTTCCCCAACATGTTATAGATGCTGGTGGACAGGTGGATGGGGCAGAAGCTGACTTCACACCACCTGGAAGCCTCCCTTCCACCCTAGTCTGGAATTTTTCGCTGTCCATTTGCAGATTCTGTAACACCTTTGTGTTGCCCAAATATTGGATAATAATTATGAGTCTGGTCCCTGAGAGTCTTCCTACTATAACAGTTATAACTTTGGTTTGTAATGATGTTTCTGCTTGAAAGGGGTGCAGAAGAAGGAAGAAGAATCCAGGATTAAATAGTGAAAAGTAAAGTATGAATGGTCAGCCAAAATCCTTATGATACCTGTTTGGACCGAGTAGTCACTTAGTTATTCCAAAAAGCAGAAGAAAGGAAGAGGAAACATAAAGCACAAAACATTACACAAAGTAAAACTATTTCCCCATGCTTATTTCCCCCCCCACTTACAGTTCCTCACATCTCCTTGTCAATTTCTGGAAATGGGCCATTTTCATTACCACTACAAACAGTTCTTTCTCTCTCCTGCTGATAATAGCTTACCTTAATGGATCACTCTCCTTATAGTGTGTATGGTAACACCTGTTGTTTCATGTTCTCTTTGTGTGTGTGTGTGTATATATCTTCCTACTGTATTTTCCACTATATGCATCCAATGAAGTGGGCTGTAGCCCATGAAAGCTTATGCTCAAACAAATTTGTTAGTCTCTATGGTGCCACAAGTACTCCTGTTCATAGATCTGAGTGTGGTTCACCATAATTAATTCTGGTTCATATTTTAACTAATCCTGAAAGGAAAAAGGGCTTCAAAATACCTAAGATACATAGTTAAAATAGATATAGTTTCATTTTTTTATATTGCATTCAAAAAGCGTGCTAGCCATTTTACAGACAATATTTCAACTCTGAAGGCTTACTTGACAGAGCCATTTCTAAGTGTGATAGAAAGAAAATCTTGCATCCTCTCCTGCTGACTTGGAGATGTGGTGTGAAAGTATTTAAATTGAAATAGGACAATTTATTTCAGTCTTAGTTTTCAGTGGTTATAGACGGCCTAAAATGAGAACCAATTAGTGTACAACTCTCCTTACTAGAGTGACCAGATGTCCCATTTTTATAGGGATAGTCCCATTTTTTGAGACCTTTTCTTACATAGGTGCCTATTACCTCCCACTCCCATCCTGTTTTTTCACAGTTGCTATCTGGTCACCCTGCTCCTTACACATATGATTCAGAGAGTGCCCATGAGAATTAAATGCATAGGACACATTACATAGGATAAGGTCACAGTGAATAAACTCTTGGGAGAATTTACTATGAGTGTAAATAACGAGGAAGGGTTTAACGCCAAAAATCAGATAAAAGACCTTGTTGTGTTTGGAACTGGCTGTATCTGGATTTTTAAATTACCAGTTTGTAATTTTTATTTTGCACCATCATCAAATAATCTGTATTGAAACAATCTGTTCATTTTTAATTGATTTTCTGCATTTAGAATGGGCTGTTTAAATAATGTACACATTACTAATGTCCTTCTGGGGCAGCAGTGGATCTAGGATTTTGCAAAGGTCAGTTGGTAGGACTGAAATGCAAATAAGTAATATTATGCAGGATTGTTGATTAACCGCAGTTAACTCACGCGATTAACTCAAAAAAATTAATCGCAATTAATCACACTTTTAATCGCATTGTTAAACAATAGAATATCAATTGAAATTTTAATATTTTTGGATGTTTTTCTACATTTTCAAATATATTGATTTAAATTACAATACAGAATACAAAGTGAACACTGATCACTTTATATTATTTTTATTATGAATATTTGCACGGTAAAAATGATAAGCAAAAGAAACAGTACTTTTCAATTCACCTCATGCAAGTACTGCAGTGCAATCTCATCATGAAAGTGCAACTTACAAATGTAGATTTTTTTTGGTTACATAACTGCACTCTAAAACAGAACAATGCAAGACTTTAGAGTCTACAAGTCCACTCAGTCCTACTTCTCGTTCAGCCAATCACTGAGACAAACAAGTTTGTTTACATTAACAGGAGATAATGCTGTCCACCTCTTCTTTACGTCACCAGAAAGTGAGAACAGGCATTCGCATGGGACTTTTGTAGTTGGCATTGCAAGGTATTTATATACCAGATACGCTAAACATTTGTACGCCCTTTCATGCTTCAGACACCATTCCAGAGGACATGCTTCCATGCTGATGACACTCGTTAAAAAAATAATGCATTAATTAAATTTGTGACTGAACTCCTGAGGGGAGAATTGTATGTCTGCAGCTCTATTTTACCTGCATTCTGCCATATATTTCATGTTATAGTAGTCTAGGATGATGACTCAGCACATGTTCATTTTAAGAACACTTTCGCTGCAGATTTGACAAAATGCAAAGAAGGTACCAACATGAGATTTCTAAAGATAGCTATAGCACTCAATCCAAGGTTTAAGAATCAGAAGTGCCTTCCAAAATCTTAGAAGGATGAGGCATGGAGCATGTATTCAGAAGTCTTAAAAGAGCAACACTCAGATATGAAAACTACAAAACCCGAACCACCAAAAAAGAAAATCATTGCTTTGGATGGTTATGGAGCAGAAGCCCTCATCAGCTTTAGCACATCTGGCATGTAAATATCTTGTGACACCGATTACAACACCTGTTCTCACTTTCAGGTGACACTGTGAACAAGAAGTGGGCAGCATTATCTGCTGCAAAAGTAAACAAACTTGTTTGTCTGAGCAATTGGCTGAACAAGAAATAAGACTGAATGGACTTGTAGGCTCTAAAGTTTTACATTGTTTTATTTTTGAATTCAGTTTTTTTAACATAATTCTACATTTGTAAGTTCATCTTTCATGATAAAGAGACTGCACTACAGTACTTATATTAGGTGAATTGAAAAACACTATTTCTTTTGTTTTTTACAGTGCAAATATTTGTAATAAAAATAGTGATCACTATGCACTTTGTATTGTGTTATAATTGAAATTGATATATTTGAAAATGTAGAAAACAAAAAATATTTAAATAAATGGTATTCTACTATTGTTTAATTGAGCAATTATATTTTTCATCACTTGACAACCCTAATATTATGCTAATTTCTACATCACTAAGACAAAGTGAATTTCAGAACATCTACTGCTTTGTACGAGCAATAATCTTTGAGATTTTGGCCATTTTGCAGAGAGATCAATTATATCAGTTTGTTGATGTCACACATCCTTCTCTTGCCTCCTGCCATCCTTGGTTCTCTTCACACTGATGCATTGTGCCTCCTTTCCACTTTCTCCTAGTCTTTATACTTTATTTACCCCTCAGTTTTCTTCCTTCCACATCTCACTGGTTTTCTGCTACTTCCCTGAGCAGACCAAGGGACAAAATGTCAGCCACCAAGAAAAAGTAATGACTCACTGAGCTGCCATAACTGCTCCCCCTTGATCCCGCAGAGCCCCAGAACCTGCTACTCTACTCCACCACTGCGGCACCTCCAAATCTACCCTCTTCTCCTCTGGATGTGCCACCCATCTGCTCTATTACTGCCAAACTTTCTGTCTTCTTGCAGCTGCAGCTGTGAGAAAAAGGAGACTATAGCAAAGACGACAAATAATATTTTTTTAAAAATAAGCTTAAGCAAAATAACATTATCTACAGAGATGTCAGAGAGTTTGGCCTTTTTTATTAAAGCAGTGAGATGTAAAATAGCTTTCCTTCAGAAAATATTCCTCAATTTAAAAAAAAAAAGGTTCAGGAAAACAAAAACTTGAGCTATGACTTTCATTCTGTAAAACTTTAGGGTACAATCGTTTAAAACTTCTAAAGAAAATGAAGTTGAATGGTAGACAAACTTTTCTCAAGCTATTTGAGTTAGATCAGTGGTTCCCAAACTGGGGCTCATGAAATGTTACAGGGGTTTCCAGGAAAAAATTCCCTAATGGCAGACAAAGCTGTCTCTAGGGACTCTGGGCAGCATGAGGCCAGCAGCCCGGAGCCCCTGAAATGCCAAGAGCTAAGCAGATCCAAGCAAGCATATCTATCACACTGAGGAGATTTAAACTTCAAGACTCCTTATAAGAAATGGAAAGGGAGGTGGATAGTTTTTGCTGTTTTTAAAATTAAATAGGCAGCTAGTACTGGTTTTAAATTTATTATGAAGAACAAGTTTAAGCTTTGTTGTAATGTGCGTTGTTTGCCTGGACTGCTCAAGACCTGAAAGCTTGTGTAGAAGGAACTCTTTGAGTTGGCTTCTTAAATACCTTCATGCTGTTTCACATCTGATACTCCTTGATGAAACACAGGAGCCTTGTCTTATAACAGGATTATTCAAAGTGATACAAGCTACAAAACTGAGATCTTGGAAGAGTGTTGTCGTTTTCATAATGTAATAAAAATACTGTCGTCATAAATAATAATTAATAATAAACAGTGTATAATAAGCATGTCATAAAAACAAATTTTATATTTCCAAGATAACTGCTTTTATAATTTATACTCAGGTAAAGGAGAAAATCCCTGGAAATATTCATTGGGGGGGGAGGAGTTTGCGAGACTTGACATTTTAGTGAAAGGGGTTCACAGGTTGTTAAAGTCTGGGAACCACTGAGTTAGATTAACAACTTGGTAGATGTTGAAAACAATGGAAATGTAACAATGGAAATGCCTCTCTGATAGTGCTTTTATATATTTAAATGAATCTATTTTTCAAGGTCTATCTCTACAAGATGTCTACCATTCTAGCCCTTCTTGTAAATTTGATTAGCCAAATTAGGAGGTCATTGGCCTGTGAGGTACTATACATTGTTGGCATGCAAATGATTATGCTACAAAACAGAAGATCATAAATTATGATTGTAAACAAAAGCAGCAAAGAAATAACATGCAAGAAATAGAGAGAGAATGTGTGTTTTGGATGCAGGAATTGGTAAAGGACACTTAACAAATGCTCAAAAAACCACGCAGTTTATCTGTGTTTTTTGTATTCTTCTTACAAATTAATCTTAATCAATTAATAATAACTAGAGTCCAAAGACAAGACTAAAAAGTATTAGGATATTTAATTAAATATTAAAATATGTCCATGTATTTAGAATATGTGTAGGAAAAGATTTACTTTGCTGAGGAAATTGTCTTTAGAAAGAAATTCCAACATGTGCTTTTCTACTTGACAATAAGAGTTGAATTATGAGTGTTTTTCTCCCAGATGAAAAAATACTTTTCTTCTTCTATTAAATTTAACAGCTACAATTAATAGAAAGAATAACTGCTAAATAAGGCTAAACTTGAGAAGACAGTATAAATGGAACAAGTATATTAAAAACAAGTCTTTGGCCTCATTATGTTGATATTGGTAATTAGTTACGACTTGTTAATATTTGCCATGCTGTACTTTTTAAACATGTACCACTGAAGCTCTTTATTTAATAGTAAAAATAATGAAGTATAAAAAATTAACTACTACAAACTCAATGATTGAAAAAGGCATAGTCTAAATGTGGTCTAGGTCACCCTATTAGTATAAGTGGTCAGACACATTTTAAGATGGATGTTGAACTCTACTGTTTCTGTCCACAACAGTGTAACAACTGGATTCAATACAATAGAGAGCTGGGCAAAACCGTGTTATAAGTTATCAAATATGGGTAATATAGCAGGAGACACAACACAACCCTCTAGCAGAGTGATCATTCGCTTTGAAGGTAAGTGAGGTAGCCTCACCATGTTCCACCCCCGAGTTAGTTTTTTATTTAAATTATAAACACCTGAACACACAGTTTTATATCATTATCTTTGGTGCGATCTAATAAATGGCAACATAATCGCACACAAGATGCCCATCTCAGAGAATGGTGATTTTGCTATGGCAGGTGCACTATATCTATGATACGGTTGGTTGTTTGAGGAGGTTTTTTGTTTTGTTTTTTTTGCTATTTTCATTGAACAGCCAAGAATTCTGGCCGCACCTTTAATTAAATGCAACTGTTCACACAAGACTCACAAGCTGCACAAGGTTAAGGCTCCAAGGCCTTGCAGAAGCAGCAAATAAACATA
Organism: Chelonoidis abingdonii; assembly: GCF_003597395.2. Lineage (NCBI taxonomy): Eukaryota > Metazoa > Chordata > Testudines > Testudinidae > Chelonoidis > Chelonoidis abingdonii. The sequence goes on from NC_133773.1 coordinate 33,434,121, forward strand.
TAACTTCCAGCACTACATATTGTAATTCTTCAGACATGTTTTACTGGATTACTGAAAACCACAGAGCATCTGATCCAGAATTCTTCCCAGGCATGGCATCAATAAGTCAAACAATCATAAAAAATTTATGCTAGGCTTATTTAGAAAAGTCTTGGAAACACGAATGAGGCTGGAAGGTCTGATCATTGTCAAAATATTAAGAAAACATTTTGTTTTGTAGCTTTTATTGGTTGAAACAATCCTCATAAAGGAAATTGATAATCCTCAATTACCCATGATTGCAAAACAAAAACAAAAAAATAAAAAAACACTGTTGTATTTCTAATCTGGAATCTACTGTAAAATAACTTCTTCACAACTCAAAGGAACAACCTTATTGTTACTCTTGGGTGGAAAATTGTTGTGAAAATGCACAGTCATCTGGAGATTATGTTTTTTACCAAGAAGAGCTATATAGCGGGTTTTACTGCAGTAAGTGCTTTTCTTGATTTTGGAGATTACTTCTCTGAATCTGATTGACAGTATGTTCTCCCAGGACTGCTTTTGTTTTCACCAACCAGCAGAAAAATTTAGCAAAATACAAAGCCTAAATTCACACAGCTCTCCTTTTGGCAACAGATTCTAACAGGCATTCATTGACCAGTTCAGACATCAAACTTTCCTGAAGTATAAATACTGAAGATCACCAATGAAACAGATATCATTGCTATGTTCGTTCAAGCGCATATTATATGCAAGGGGCTCCTACAATTCTCTCATTTCCTCACCTCTGTCATTAGAGTACTTTCCCTGAAAATTAAATACAGGGTAGGTGCTTTGCTAGAATTACTCAAAGAGTAAAAACAAATGAAGATATAAGACCTCTTGTGCAAGAAATAGAGAATAAATTTATGTCTACTGTCAGTGTATTACCTAATATATTTTCCTGATGAAGAGCAACTTCTACAACTGCCAAATCACAGAGGGCATATGATGGATCAATAGTGGTAGACTACACTCATCCCTTGCCCCCAAGACACTGCTAACATCTCACTATCCAAGGTGCCCCCACTGGCACAAAGGTGTCCACTTCATAACTCTGCCCATGTTTTTCTGTGCCCTCCTGCCCTGTGCCATCATGCCACCCTACTCAACTATGTACAGTGAAAGAGGGATCTCTGCAATCAGTGGAGTTGGCACCATTTGTCTATAATAGAGCTGCTTTCATTCAACTCAATGAGCTGTTAATCCCGAAGCCTCTTTGCATCTTGTCTACATGGGATTGTTTTGGCACCAAACAATTACACCAATATAGCTGCGCCAATACAAACCCATACTGTGGATGTGTTGCACTAGTGTAAAAAGTGACTTGCAGAGGTATGGTTTATCTTGATTTCAATGGTATAGCTAAACTGATGCAAAGAAATCCCAGAATAGACAATCTCAGGATTGTCTCAGGACCTCCTATATATCGACATCTTAGCAACAAGTGCTACAGTAGTGTACTTGTCACAAAACCAACCTTGGACAGGTAATAAATCAGTGGCATCGCCACAACAGAGCCAAAGGAATATTTCCTCCACCCCACAGAAAATGTTTCAGGAAGTGCCCAATAATGATAGAATAGTAAAAAAGAAAAATTAAGTATAAAATCATTAAAAAGGAGAACAAACAATCTGGCTGTCAAAATGAATCAAGTATTATAAAAGGAAATATTTAAAGACAAAAAAAATCTGAAAGTTTAGCTCCAAGGAAATCTGAAGATATTAGAGACTACTACAGGTCAAACTTCAATACTAACTTCAGAGGAAGCTTGCCATTGGATGATACTTGAATAACACTTAAGTTTTGCTATGTGAAAGGAAAGACAAGGTGCTATCGCACTAAAATGCCATTGTCATCTCTGCATTCCTTTCCTTTCACTTCCTCTATAAAAAACTCTCTCACTTTTCTAAGAGACATTCATTTTCTTTTAGACATGTCTACCCACATCCTGATAAGATCACATAAAGATTCATGTTTCAGCTGAAAAATGTTTCAATTCAGGGTAACATTCATATAAACGAGAGAAACAACAAAACTGTATCAAAATCAAATTTTGCATTGCCCCACCAATATGCTGTTGCCAGAATCAGCATGCAGGAAAATTACAGCTATGACTATCTCACTCCTACTTACTTTTGCTTTACGCGCATTACAATGCACTTTCATTAAAATAATGTCCATTAAAAAGCTGCCTAAGACATCTTGATTTTGGCTTCTAATCTTGTTAAATCATCTATTTTATAATTCTCCCCCCCAATAATACTTTGGACTTAATGAGAGCATATAGATTCCATGATCATAAAGTGGGTGTACTCTACTTTAGCAAATATTCACTCTGCTTAGACTACAACTCAACCAGCTGATTAAAGTGACAAAGTATTACCTTCCATTTATAGCTGGAAAAAGACTGAGTTTAAGGTCAGGTTTAACTAGCACTTCTTAGTTAAGCCAGACCTAAACTTGACCACTTTTCCTAGGCAAGACAAACCCTACTAAAACACTTTGAAATTCCAACTATTTCTGTCTGATAAGACTGTTCTGAATCTGATTACTGTCAGTGAAGATACACACACGTCTCCTGTCAATTGTGTCTGGTTTTAAAGACAGGAATTGTTTGCTGTAGCAATGTAAAGAAGTTAGGTTTAAATGTTACAGCAGTGTAGAATCAGTTATCAACAAGCATAAAATAATCTACCTGGATATATGCTAACTGTTTGGTGTAACGGATGAGACAAAGATGTGTTTTGTAGAAAACAGGAGTATCTCCTGAATTGGAGGTATCCTCAGTGTGAGGGGCGAAATTAAGATTATTTCAGCACATGGAGTAATAGTGGTTGATTTTATGAGTAACTTTAATTTTGAATTTACAAGTTACTATTAGTAACTGAGAAAAGTATAGTATTCTCTTAACAAGGGTTTTTTACTCTTTAAGTATTTGGTATTTACACACGTAAATCCAGTTTAACAAGTTTTTAGTTTGGGAATCTACATACATTTAAAAATATTTAGGAATTGCTTCATGACAGGAGTCTTCTGGAATCTGCAAGCTACACAGTGATAGATTCCCACCTCCCACATAAACATAGCTTCCTCTCTCCTGATCTCCTTTTATCTTCCACTTAGTGCTCTCACCTGTCCCCTCCGATTGGATCACAACTGATCCCCAGCCCGTTGCTCCCCCTCTCCTTGGTATGCTGCTTCAGGTATGGAAGAGGCTACTGTCTGGGATGTCACAGCTTTTTACCGGAGTGTCATGGAGCATCTTTGCCCCATGACTCTGCAGGAACTCCCTGCCTCACTTTCCTCCTCCCCAGGATTCTCTCTCTCTCCTGGCAGGTCACGTGGCTAAGTTCTTCAGCTGGGTCATTCTGACCTCAATTCTCTTTTGAGGTAGGAAGTCCAAATTAAGTCCCAACAAACAAAAGAACTTTCTCCCCACCTGGGCTCCTTTCCAGCCTGTCCCGGACTCAGTTTCCAGTCCCTTCCAGGTTATCTTTAAAGTCTCTGGCTCTAGGATAGAGCCCTAACTCTCAGACTTCTTCCCTGGAGTTTCCAGCACCATCTCAGACTCTCTGGGCTATCTTTAGTTTCTGTGAGGCTCTGGGATAGAATCCTGAGTCCCAGGCTCCTTCCCTTAAGTCCCTTCAGTCTACTGCAGACCCTCACTTCCGAAGAAGTCTGCCCGTTCTCTGTGGTCCCTTCCAAGTTGACCTTTCTTAGTCCTCTTACATGGCCAGGTGTCCATTAAGTATCACCTAAACCTCCCTAATCCCACCTTCTCAGTCTGGGAAACAGCTAATTAACTATGGCATAAGTGTGGCTGGCCCCATCTCCCCTTAAAGGAGCCAGACACCAAGTGACACCGAGTTTCAAATGGCAGACATGACATGCTTTAGCAGACCCAGCCAATTGTGAAGACACACACAGCACAAAAATGGCAAAGGAAAGTGCTTGAAATAAGTATTAAAAGAAACCCCTTTTTGAACATCCTGTGCGCCAGAAGTATATTTCAGCACACTGTAATAGTAAACATATAGGATTCATCTGGCCCCTTACCAACAACTGTCTCTCATATATTTTACATTTTAGTATTGATATAAAAAACACATCATTCCCTGTGATACATATACAAAACAATTAAGGGCAACTATTTTGTGCCATGCAGAGCTACATAGTAAATACTTCGCTTGACTATCTTATATCAAGTAGATATGTAACTTTTCAGACTCTAACAGATATGGACACTATTTATTAACTACAGAAGCTGTTTTCTTACCAAGAATTGATGGATGCAAGGCAAAAGCACTATATCTGCCAGAGTGAAATAAAGCCCCTCAGCAAAAACATGCTCCAGAGGAGGGAGATCAGAGGTTTTTGTTTTCCTGATGTGAGGGGGCTCCCTGTTGGTTGTAGCAGGTATTTCCTGCACAACTAATTTTGAGAAAGCTACTTTCAGTTCCAAACTTGCAGGTTCTTGGTCGTTGATTTCCACTGTTGTTCCTTCTTCTGGGCCAAGATTTTTTGTTGCTCTTTTAGTGAGGGCAGGTGCTGCAGTCTTGTAACCTGCCTTTTGCTGTTGAAGTTTCTGCCTTCGGATTTTGTCATCATTGTGCACTCTGACAGGTTCTCCTAGCTTCTTCTCAAGAAGCAAAACTTCAGGTGGAATGGCCTGACACTGATCAGGAGATGCATTCAATAAGCTCTCAACAGCCTGAGGGATGCTGATCTCACAAAGTCTGGTCCACTGACTAACCTGTCATATAAACATAAACAAGCACAATCTCATTAGAATTGTTTGGATTATAATGCAGACATTCAAAATTAAGAGTATGATTTAAATCTTGTAAAGAGCTTCCATGTAAAGGCTGAAACTCCATCCTTAACATGCCATGCACACAGATCCCTTTCCAGTGTACTTGCAATGTCAGAAATTCAAAGTATATGTACACATATATATATATGCATGCTACATTGTTTTAGGTGAACAGAATGAAGTTTAAGCTCTCCAAATTTCCTTGCTTTTGTTAGTTTACATCAAACTCTTAACAGATTAATTTTTTATATAAAAAGAATTAATGGTGGTCTGGCATGGTATAAATGTCTTTTATCGGCATCAATTTGGGATGGCTGTATTATCCAGAAGAGGTGAACCCATGACTAAATTACATTGGTCATCTCAAACGAGTGCCAGTAAAAACGGAGTATCGCATCATCTGTGAATCCCACAAATGCCATTTATTTTACAGAAAATCTATTTCAGAAATGTTTTTACACAATGTTGGGAACGCTTTTCTGCTTGTGATGGCAGAAATTCAAGAACTATGAGTCCAACTGTAATGATATCTTAATTAGAAAAATTGGAATTTTGTTATTTCCCCACTTTCCTCCATTATTTCTACTTAAATTTTTTACAACTGTCTTTAAACTCAAACTTCTCCTCTTGTTTGATTTATTCACTGGTGCAATAATCCGGAATTTATAGCATCAAATACTCTTCTTTAGCAGAGTCTCTTAATTCACTCCTATCACTCTTTCACCATTGCAACATCTCTCTCTCTACATACACACACTAAATTAGTTGCATAATCTCCGATTAGAATCTCTTTTCACTGGGATGCTATGGATTTTCATGGAAATTGTTTCCCCAATTTATTTGTAATAGTCTGCAAACTACATACTTAAATGCTACCCCTTTTTAGGAATCATGCCATATATAAGCCAAAATTTGATCGTTACCTGCGTCCTTGGTTGTTTTTTTTTCAAAATCTCTAAATAATCTTATATCAGTGAAATCCAATTCTTACCTGCACTACAAGTGAAAAAAAAGTTCCTTTACACTTCAAATTACAGAACAAAAAGCTCTCCACATCCTTTGTTTATATATAAACACTGATCAGATTACATACTCTTAAAATAGCAACAGCCATAATTAGCAACAGTAATAATTAGGACATACACGTTTATTATTAGTCAAATCTTCACCAAGTACTGTGTCCAGTGGACAACTGCACTTCTTAGAATGTTTACAGTAGCCCAATCTTGCCAGCACAATTTAGTTTGATCATTAGTTAAAGACCCTTTCTACCAGGCAAATAATTTTTATTTGGTCTCTTGGGTTATTGCTTAAATTTCATAACTCCTTAAAATACCAAATTTCAGAGTGTATGTAATTTAAAATGTATTAAAATTAAAGGTTAACAGAAATTATTGTTAAATACAAAAAACTTCTAGGATCCTAAATTATTAACTATATACATGGATAGACTTAAAAGATACAACTCCTCTAACTGCCTCCACTCACCATATTTTAGGATCATGTAGCCAGCCTGATTTACCATTATGTTACTTAGTTTTACACAATTATAATTGCATTTCAAAGGAATTATACCAATGTAAAGGATGATAAAATGTAGTAATGAATGGAACCCATGGACAGGTTTAACAAAATTGAGATCCAGGGAAAAAATTTAAAAAGCACCTAACTTAGAAAAACCTACATCCCATTAATGAAATTTAAGACCCTATGTACCTAAATCTATTTTGAAAATGGGATTTAGGCATTTTCAATAATTTTATCCCCAGTTTTGGGATTATAAATTTAAGATCTGATCCTGCATTCCTTGCAAACCCAAAATGGGTACTGACTTCAGTTTATACAGCCTCATTGATACCTATTGGCTTCAAAGAGAGTTTTGGATGTTTAAGGTATACAGGAGATCGGAACCTAATAGATTATGTGTTTGAAGTATTTTCTCTTTCTCAGGACAAGGCCCTGCATATTCCATAGCCATGGAATTTATTGCAGAATTGCATTTTCGTTAAAAAGAAATATTGTTTCTAGTCTTTATGGTTGTAGAGAAAACCTCTAAAATGTGCACCAAGTGTAAACCAATGTAGTGTCATCTATCTGGATCGGCAGAAAATCTGAAATAATAGTTTGAACATGAACAGTCCCATCCACCTAAAGCAGAACGCTACGACTCCACAATTACGTGGCTGCATAATCTGGCATTTTCCCATGATGCTATGGAATTCAATATTTTGCTGCAGCCAGAAACCCAACATTTTGTTTACTTTTTGTCAAACTGTGCTACTGGGAACTGCCTGCAGCTGTCTATTGCTCTGCAGTTTTCCACAAAAGAAGAAATTAATTAGATTAACGTATGCTCCCTGCAATGAATCCTGGACCTAAGCAGCAAGCAGGTGGCTGGTCCAGCACATAGCCAGGGAGTACAGGAGACAGAGGTGAAGGCTTGACCAAGGAAGCTGGAGAATAGCAGAGTAGCCACAGCCCTGATAAGCTGCTGAAGACCACTAAAAACTAAAAGGAGGATCTGTGCTGGGTCATCTGGATAACACTATGGGAGATGAAGGCAGAACGTGGAGCCAGGGCACCTGGAGAGTGTACAATAATGAAAAACCCATCTTCAAAAATAATCAGGGCTGAAAATAAGCAACAATAAATTTTATATCTATGAGTATTTTCATAAGCAATAGTTGTATTTGTTGTTTTGAGGAATAGAAATGAAGGATATTTCATGATAGTAGAACAAATTAATGTCACAGAATTTGGTCCAGAGTAAATATGGCCATGGCTAAGGGTTATTATACAATTAAACTTGAATGAGCTCAGGTCACTGGACAGACCAGAACTAAAGACTATAAGGTTGTCTTATGACAGAATATATGTAGGAAAGTTTAAGAAGGTATTACACCTCTAACCCGATATAACGCTTCTCAATATAATACGAATTCAGATATAACGTGGTAAAGCAGTGCTCCGGGGGGCAGGGCTGCACACCCCAGCGGATCAAATCAAGTTTGATATAACGTGGTTTCACCTATAACATGGTAAGATTTTTTGGCTGGTTATATCGAGGTAGAGGTGTATTTTTTAAAGTGATGAACAAATAAGCAGATCTTTTAAATAAGATGGTGTAGACAAGTAACATTCATATTGAAAACTTAAATGAGTACATGGAATTTCTAAATGGCATTAAAGAGTTTCACAGCTTAGTGTACCTGACCTCCCTTTCTGGGATATAAGAGTAGGTTCTTCATGGAACATGTTCTGCCCTCTACCTGCATTACCACTGGATTTTTGTTTGTTGGATTTTTTTGCACAGCAGTGCCTTTCACTTCCTATGGTACAAAACAAAGGGGGTTTGTTGTTTTGTTTTTACATTTAACCTTTTAAATGTTAGAACTAAACTGACTCAAGTTGTAAATTATCAAGCCTTTCCTAGCACAAGTAGCCAATAAGCTTGGTTCTGGACCTACACTACTATGTAACTAGATTTAATTATAATCTTCTCTTTTACACACCTTCCAAGCCCTTAGTTCAAGATTCTGTATTTATCTTAGAACTGATGTCATCCTGAACATCTCTGTATAAAGAATGCAATTCACTGATTTAATTTAGGGGTGAGTAATAACACCAGCTCTCACACACAACCCTAAACTCCGAGCATGGCACATATGAAAAGTAAACTGAATTTCTTTTAAAACAGATAGCAGCAGATTTTCAATAGGTCTAAAATGAAATAGCTCTATTGTTTTCTATGAAACTATACTACATTATACCACCTGAGGATCTGGCCCATATTTTTAATCTTAAGGCTACTTATATTCTGTTAAATATTTAGGGTGGGTTTTTTTATTTTAAATCATTACCATTCAACAGAATCAGTACAGGCGCTGTTGTACCAACAATAGGAAACCGTATGATAAAATAGCTTAACTGGATATTCCAGGAGAGAACATTAAAACCCAATTTTTAGTGTTAACTATATTTAAATATGTAACAGAAAAAGATGCACTCACTTCAGCACAGGCTTTTAGGCATGTCTTTTTAAACCCCAAAAGTTCCAAAACCAACTTCTTTGATGGATCTACCTCATATGTTTTCTGTATTATGTATCTCAACACAACAGAAAGACCAGCTCGACAGAATTTGCCATCTTCTTCAACTATAGCAGGCAAACAGCAGCTCTGGACAACCAAAGGGAGTTGACACCTTGAGATGAAGTGGACCTCTAGGTCCCCAGGCTGTCCTTTAATAAATAACTGGTCATCTGTAGTGTCACTAGCAGGCACTAAGAAAACTTTGAATAATTTGCAGTCACAGTAGGACAGCAAAAACAAGGATACTGATGTGTGGAGAGGAAAGATGCAATCTTCAAATTGATGGGAGTAGGCCAGGTACAGACGTTCTTCAGTAACACCACCTTTCATTTTCCTTCAGAGCTGAAGTACCTGAAACAGAAGTCAGAACAATAATATTGATAAAGAATATAGCATTTAAGTTTTTGTTTGTTTTTTTAAAAGACTTGAAATAATGACCATTGCACCTGTTTATTTTAACATGAGACAAGCGTTCTTTTAAATATTTGCCAGTTCAAATAACAAGAAGTGTACTGCAGTTCCCTCTGAGATATGAGTGATTGCAGATGTGTATTTATATATATTTAACACCTCACAAATGAGCCCCATTCACACTCAACGACTAAGGCCCCAGTCCTCTAGCTATATTCACACAGGCTTACTCATGTGTATGTATTTGCACTATCAAGGCCTAAGTGTGGAAGAGGCACTGTATTAAGCCACCCATTCTGCATTTAAATTCATCTATTCTCTGCTAATAGATGCTCAGCCCCAAAAGCTTGAGGGAATATATTAGCAGTTATCTGTCATGAAAGAAAACAAACTGATCATGAACTAGAAATGAATAAGACTGAACTGTTAGAAATGGGTCTAGACATGGTTCTCAAACTTATTTTACCCTTCTTTGTGTCTCTACTGGTTTTCGCCCTCCTCCCCAAGTGCATACATCACCACCAAGCTCTGAAGGCAGAGCAGAGAGGCTGCTGGCTGGGCACCCAACTCTGAAAGCAGCGTCACACCAGAAGCAACACAGAAATAACGACACCAATGTGGAAAGTGATAGTCAGCAATATAACTGTTCACAGCAGGCTTAGCGCCCCATTGCTACCCTGACTTCTGTACTATTCCTGCCACCCCGGGGGCTGGCTGACAGAGCCTTGCCGCCTCCAGGTGAGGGATTGGGGGGTGGGGGGAGAGCCTGAGTCAAGGTGGCGGGGTTTCAGCTGTCCCCTTTATCCCTGTCTCCCAAGTGTGCATGGTCCTTTTGTACAAGCCCCAGCCACCTGAAGCTGACAGCCAGAGCACTTAAAAAACAAAACAAAACACACAGCTTGTGCCACTCTTGACACATTCCCACACCTCTCTTGGAAGGCCCACCCCACAGTTTGAGAACTGCTGGTCTAGACTCTTTTGACTTCCCAATTGTCTCCTATCCTTTCCAAATTTCTTCTGCCCCTTCTTCTTCATATGGCTGAGGTAAATATAGAGCAACAACTATAATTTTACATTTAGATAGTTAAGCTAGATAACTGCATCTGGAGTTGGAGAGTGTTCTGCTGGCGATGCCTCCTTCGTATTTGTGAATTGGGCATTGAGTTCCATCGTCTGTTCTGGGTGATCACAGTCACACACTGGAGAGTCTTTAATTTTCCATTATTGCAGCAAGTATCCGCATCTGCCATCTGATTCTGAGCATACAATTTCAGGCTGCCCATAACCTTTGTGGGAGATCGAAGTCAGAGATCTTCTGCACATGGTCTTTCATGAGGTGTTTATCTGGACTTCTTGTGAATTCCATTCAGTTTTGCAAGCGTCTTCAGGGTTGAAGTTTCATTGTTGATAATTAAATGCCTGGGTCCAAAAAAAACTTATGCAACTTCAAGCGATGATGAAGGATTAAGGTCCTGGTGGATGGGAAAACATTCCTTCTCCACGATCCTCTGAAATTTCTGAAGAGTTGTGGCATCATGGCAAATGGATGGGAGCACAATGTGCGACAGCACTGGCAGCCAAGGTGTTGGGGTCGAGTTGAGGGTTCCAGTGATGCACCACATTGCAGCGTTTAGCTGTATATCAACAAGTATGGCTACTTCTGGTCCATACCAGTGCATAGGCTTTGGCTACAGAGTACACAAGGGCCATCACCGATGTCTGTAACACTGATGCTTATGCTCCCCAGCTTGTGCTTGCCATTTTCTGGACTTGTCTTCGTCTTGGCAGCTACCTTCTTCAGATGGTCGTGGGAGGTTAGAGCGTGGTCCAGCTTCACTCTGAGACTGGTCGGAGTGAGGTCATGTCACACAGTGTTGCAGCAGAAGGTCACTTTCAGGGTGTGCTTAGTGTTCCTGTTATCAAGATAGAATGCAGTGACAGTTGTTCAGTGAGGATTTGGCTTGAGCCTCCATTTCCGGAAATATTCCTCTATGGTGTTTAGGTTCCTGTTCAAGGTGGACTTTAGGTCACTGAAGGTGGCTGCTTGAGTTGCCAGGGCAAGGTCATCCACATACGCAAATTTGCACAATGTCGTTGGAGGCATGTGACTCATGTGAAACCATCATTGAAAACTGTCAGTGCAAATACTGAGCCTTATGGCAGTCTGTTGTTGAGGAACTGGGGCAAACTGACTTTGTTGCCCAAGTGGACACGTAGCTGCATATTGCTCAGCATCATCCATAGCAGACAGTGTGTTTCGTCTGGGGATGATCCTTGTGAGCTCCAGCATCAGGCCTTTAATCCAGACTGCCCCTAAAGCAGCATAAATTAGAAAACTAAATAACTTGCTGCAATTTATAATTACAAAGTCTACTTCCTCCATACATGTGATCTTGATATAATTATATTGATATAATTTTATTTGTATTAAACCTTTGTCCATTTTGGTTTATTCCTGACAAAAAGATGTTGTTTTTCTTAAAGCCCAGTGCAGAAAAATTCAATAATTAAAAAAAAACTAAACACAACAATAAAAAATTGATTATTACATATATTTTTCTTTTTTTTAAAATAACCTATTTATAATTAAACTGTAAATTACAACAACCTATACTTAAATTACAACCACTTATTAAGGCCTAAGTTTGTTTTCTTCTTCCAATCTATGAATAAAAATAATATGAGAGAGGATGAATCTACTACACTTCTACCCCAATATAACGCTGTCCTCGGGAGCCAAAAAATCTTACCATGTTATAGGTGAAACCGCGTTATATCAAACTTGCTTTGATCCACCAGAGTGGGCAGTCCCACACCCCCAGAGTGCTGCTTTACCGCGTTATATCCAAATTCATGTTATATCAGGTCGCATTATATCGGGATAGAGGTGTCGTTCTAAAAATCTGAAGGGCATGGTGGCCAAAAACAAGTACTTTAATTCATTAAATACTTAAAAATCTGTGCCATCAAGAATCCTCCTTGTTAGCAAAAAGAAGTATCAAATTTAGTGTAAACGTTATGTCTAGTTGCAAATCAACATGTCTTAATGATTACCAATCAATGAGAATCAATGTTTCTTTAGGAAAATAACTACAAAGTACAAATTCAAAACAATCTTAATATTATTTAAATCAAGGTGTCCTGCCCCGATTAAAACGATAATTTAAATCACTTTGATCAAACTGATTTAACTCAATCAACCTTGAGCCTCTGAATGGTTTTATGCAATTTACTATTTGGTATTCTTAAAAATGCGTAAGGAAGCACTTAGCAATTATGGGAACAGGCACTCAAAGTCAATAAATATATAGTAGTCAGATCTCTCCGAGTATTATCATGTATTTTTTAAAAATCTGGTATTGCTCATGGGTGCGTGACTATAGCAGTTGATTTTATGAGGCACAGATTTGTGTTTCTGAGATCACTATAAGGCCAACACAACATATTCATGTAACCAGAAGACGGCATTAGTTTCTATACTACAAATGAAATCCAACTTTAGTTGGATACTTAACTTTAACTTTAGTAGGGTCATTCACTAAAGGCATAAGCAAGCAAAAAAACAGACAAGCTGAATGCACCTCACGAATTCTATACGTGTGCATCTCAAGCACACACAATTCATTTAAAGAGAAGTTTGACTTAATTAAAATAATACTCATGGCTCACATTAATATTCTTGTCATCATATGAAAAAAAATCAATTCAATTTCCTTAATACTTCATTCAAGAGTCACAGTTTCCTCTATCAATCTTACCCTATTCGCAGGCAGTTTAAGAATTATGACACAATAATTGTTCTGCACCACCTCCTAGTAAAATTCCCATCTACTGCCTTATAAATTGCAATTCATATTGCAATCTTTAGACACTAGATGGCGCCCTTTTGAAGCAATCGTAGAAGCAAACACCACCACCAGGGAAAGGGTATCTTAAGAGTACAAAAAAATGCCATTATGAATGTTTTGTATAGAAAGCAAATGACTCTGGACCAATATTATTCTTTTTAAAAAATATCAATAACATTACTGTAACTGGGCCAAAACTGTTGTTCTAGGACTTAGGTATGAAAAAATGTCTAGTCCACCTTTGAGACTAAAGTAAAGATCCAAATTACTGCGATGGTTATATTATGGTATTTTTTTTAAGTGATTGATCACACACTTAGTGCAGCACTAGGGAGGACACTGTAAAGAGTATTGCTATGCAGTCTGGCTGCTCAGGCCCGGTTGCCAATCAACCAAGTTAACTCTGCAGTGAAAGTAATTCCTTAGCTGATTTCTAACAAGGTTTTGAAAACAGCTACTCAATGGAGAAGTAATGCCCACCCATGCTGCTGCCATTGCTTGCACAGAGTTTTCTGAAACATAAGGAAAGCTGTTTCCATAATCAAGTAGCAATAGAAACTGGGTTGGTTTTTTTGTTGGTAAATGATCATTTGAAGTCTCTACAAGTCTCGTAAAAGAAAGATCTTAAATACATAAACCATGGATTTTCCGCTATCTTAACTAATTTTTTTAAAGCCATAATTATCCAGTGCAGCAAGAGATCTTTGAGTGTCACACATATTTAGGATAGGTGTCATTTATATAAAATGCCTTTATGTAAGTCTTCAAAGAGTACATTTACATTTAACAGTTTTTACACCTTCATGTGACAGTTGTTAGAGAAGTTAATTCCCTTCTCCTGGAGGGAAAAAAACCTGAAAGCATAAGCATTAGTAAATATTACAATTAACAGCTTTCAACAGAAGCAACCACAAAAAATGTACACAAAAAATGGCTGAAACAACTTTGTTGATGATCATTAATCATTGCATTTAGGCAGCTTCAGTCCAAAGTAAATTACGTGTAGATTCAATCCAAAGTAAACTACGATGAAAAATAAAATTATTTTACAAGTGCTGCTGCTTTATAATATTGTAACACAGGTCTGAGCTCTGGAGCAGATAACTAAGGGACTAGTCTTACAAATATTTAAGGCTTGTAATTAACTCACATGCATGTTTGCAACTCAGGGTCTTTTCCCCAGCAAAATCACTTTCTCCCCCAGATTAGAAGTACTGGAGGTTTATAGTGATTTTGGGAGAAACCACTCTCTTTTCAGCTTCTGAGATAGTTAATTTAGATCAGAGGAATTAAAACTCATTCTATGGAGTTGAACAAAGTAGAGTCCATCTAGGACAATATACTGTTCTCTGTCAACAGCGGACCTCCCAAAAATGTCATGATGAGCTTCACTCATTTAGGAAACATCATTTCCATCATCCAGCTGCTTCTCTACTCCTCTGTCCATCTTGACTTGGTGGCCTAGTGGCAGATTTCGTTTTCAGTGCCAGAGAGTTCAAGTCCAAATTTCAGATGCTCTGACAGCCATGGTGAAATATACACCATCTTTAAATTTGCAAGAAGTCAAACTCAATCATCACAATAGTCCCTTCTGGAGTAAATGAGTAAAATCCTGGCCCTAAAGAAGTTAATGACAAAACCCTCATTGACTCCAACGGGTCCAGGATTTCACCCTATAAATCTTAAATCTTCATTTCTCTTTTTTTGTTTTTGGAATCTACCACCTTTCTTAAATTCCACTGTTGTAGCACCACTGATGGTATTAATGGTGACACAAGAAGGCCATGCTTATGCTGGAGAGGGTTTGTACTGGTATACTTATCCCCAGGAAGCTGCACTGGTTCAAGTCACTTTTATATCAGTATGGAACACCTGCACTAGGTTTTTCCACTGGTACAGCCATATCCATGTAACTACACACAAAAAAACCCCCTGAGTTCATAAAGACTCTAGTACAGATCAGCCACCAGTATTTTAATTGCTATATGGTTTAGACCTTCCCTGAACAAGATTCAATGACACAGTGGTTAATACACAAGCAGCCACTCTATAACTAGCATGCCCACTATTGAAACAAAGGTGAAGCTGCAAAAGGGGTAATGATGGGGAAATTTTTAAAAAATTGCTAATGAAAGCACAGCCTAAGTCATCTCTCTCCTTTTTTTTCTTGAATTCAGTTTATGAGATAGTTAAGATAGAACAGTAGTATTAAACTTCATTCTATGGAGTGAAACAAATTACATTCTTAATTAGGTCCCACTTAGGACAATATACTGTTCTTTGTCCACAATGGACCCCCGCAAAATGCCAGGTTTCTTGAATTATTTTGAAGCAGCTTGAACTCCTACGGTCAGAGTCTGATTGTAGTTACACTAGTGCGAAGTAATTCCGCTGGTGTCAATACTTCACATTTACGTCATTTTAATAATGCTGGCCTCTAGTCTGCATCCCTCTCCCGCAAACTACACAAAAAAACGAACAAAATTATATTAAACAATGAACACCTCTTCTGGTTTACCCTTATCTTACTTGGGTCTGTCTTGTAGGATGTAAACTCCGTTAGAACTGCAATATTATCATGCATACAGTGCTGAGTACCCTGCCAGCAGTTAATAAATAATAATAATTTCCCCACCCTTTGAATTTCACACCTCGCCTTACCATTTTTTATCATCCAGATCTTTTTCTCCCCACTTCCCTGGGCCTGCATTAAAAGGAGATTTATTACAATGTATCCTCTTCTCCCATACTACAATCTCCTTAACAGAGCCTGCTTTGCCTATTGCTTTTTCCCCAGCTGCTCTCTTGTAGATTCTCAGTGTACTCAGTGTAGGAAACAGCTATCAGAGACTGCACTGAGAAAAGATGATAATAACCAATTGCTGGCTGCAGACAGACAGAAGCTTAGACTGAGTGTAGACTCAGGTGCTGAGAGTCAGGCAGAGGAAGGACTAACCTATTACAGGGCTTCACTGCTTACAATAGGAGACTTTAAAAAACACTACTGGGGTGAGGGTAGCCATCTCTTCGTCTATTCCTACTGAATGTTGTTGGTAATGAACAAAGTACAATAACTGGATGTTTCCCTTAAAATAATCAGCAGTGAACTAATTAACAATGTTTATATTAATGTGTCATCATTACGCTTCTGAGAGAACATTACGTTAAGTTGAACAGTGGCACAACATTTCTCAGAGCTTTTTTGGAAAGTTTCAGAGATCTTTGCAGAGAAGACAACACTATATTGGTTCATATTTGGAAAGTTATTTTTGCAACCAGAGTGGCTAAGACATTTTTTTAAAATTAAATCTTAAATTCTCCAGAGTGTTTGACAGAGGGAAAAAAACTTTGTACCTTTTTAGGCACATTATCACTATCCATTTCATATCTATGCTTTAGACTACGTCTTCCCAGTAGAGAAAAAACATTGTTCCATAAAAATTACTCCAATCCTTAATATCTTAATACAGAATTAATTTTCAGAATATAGTTCAAACAAGGTTAAATCAAAACAATTTGTTAGAGAAAAAGAATAAACCTCTAAAGAGATATAATAGGTCACCACAGAGCGTTTGGGCTGTTTCTGGCTTTTTCTTGGCTCTTTATATAGAGCCTATAGTGACAGAGCATCAGAAACCTTCACACAAGATTTAAAGATAATCTACAGTAAATGGGGAAGAAGAAAGACATTTGTGCTCATGCCCTTTCTTTTTGTTTCTTTATGATATGTAAAGATAGTCTGAAAGTGGGGGCTGGGGTTTGTTTAATTTAAGTTAATTTAATTTAATTTAATTCTTGTTTTTCATATAAAACGTTCAGGTCATGGCAAGCTGGAAGATTCTGTGATAACTGGAAAACTACCGAAATGGTGACATCACAAGAGCCAAGAGAAATCTGAGCAATTGAAAGGGGAAGAGATTTTTAGTCAATGTTTAAAACTTTTTGTTTTTAATGTTTACAGATATGTAATTTCAGTTTCTAAAATCCCAAATAAAGTGAGTACTGTTAAAGATTCAACCTCCTTGCTCTTTTAGTTAAGGTGTTAGAAGTCTCAATAAAGATTCCTGAGACCTCCCAGAGGGTTCTCTAGCATAACCAGAAAAGACTGCATTAGACATTCTTGATATTCATAAAACGAAAAAATTAGGGGGAAAAAACATTCAAAACAACAAACTTTTCAGGCCTTCTTTATATATCATAAAAGAAGCAAAAAAAGCAAGAAGACAATTGCTAAAAAAATCCTTTGAAGGTCACCTTTAAAAAACCTCCAACTTCTATGAGCAGGTAATCTATCACAATTCCAGTTTCAGAGAGGAGTGCCAGGAAAACCTTCCTCCCTTGCTTACACAAATCAGTTTGCAAAGAATTGGGCAGTATATTTTCTGACCTCTAACTTCCATAGTCAGCTGTACCAACTGCACAATTATATGCTCAGCTTGGTCTCTCAGTTATATTTTCCATTCATCTGTGAAGTCTAAAGGCTTAGATTAATCCAGCAGGTTTCTCTTGCTCTCACTCTCGTAGCCATCAAAAACCTTTTCGCCATGAAACAGATAATTCATTACCTCAAACATTTATCTAGGAAATTTCTTATTCAGCCTCACACAGATGGTGGTGATCAACGCAAACCCACTTGCTATGTTCAAAAGCACCTGTTTTTTATTCACAGTTAACTGTTCTCTCAGATAGGAGCTTTTCCACAATCCCTTTAACACTGCAGTTTCTATAGTTAATGATACTGCCTTCATCATGTTTTAAAAAATGACAACTGTACATGAATACTATACAAGGACACATTAAATATAGTTAAAAATGTAGTAGTTCACATAAGACTACACCAGGAAAGTTACTATATTGCTGACAATGGCTTCAGTTGAACACAGTAAAAGTACATGTGTAGACCGGTACAAACCATGTTCAGCATCATTTCAGAAAAGAAAATCGTTTCTGTTGTTTATCCTAATCTCTACTTGCTGTTCAACCACGTACAGACACTGCTGATGCTCACTGCAGCAACAGTTAATTTTCCAAGGTTACACTAGCTAGGCCGCAGTGAGTTTCACTGGCACCTCCTGCTGGAAGCACTAACCCTTTGCCTCATGTTATTCCAAACCACATGCTCAAGGTGATCTAAATCAGATGCTCATTAACTGGCATTTTCCACTTCTCCTTCTTCCAGCTTTAAGTTTCCTTTTTTTGTCTCTTAGCAGAGTTGAGCAATAATAAATTTAAGCAAAATTGGACAGGAAATAATTACAGGGATTAGATATGCACTTTCAAATAGTTGTCATCCCTTTGAAAATCAGAATGGAGTAATGTGAAGAGAACTAAGAGGAGGAAGGAATTTTTTGCTGATCACCTCTTTCTTCCAGACTGGTTTGGTCATTATTTAACATGAGACTTTTGACATTTTCTCTAGCACCAGAAATTTGAAAGTGTGTAAAACAGAAATGGCAGAGACATTATTAAACTGTTCCAGACACAATGGGCTCTCACATATGCCTGTAATTACTGTTCAATACATTATATATAGTTATACTTGGCTCTTGTTTCAGAAAACAAGCAAAGTATTTTTACTGCCAATAGGTGACAAGGATGGGACTAGTGGGTTTTGCAGTCCAGACTATCACATTCATTAATGAATAATTAAACATAAAAAGGGTTTTAACAGACAGTCAGTTCAAGTTTTGTCCCAAATTCAGGGCTCTTCTGAAAAAAATATGACCATGAAAAATATGTCTATAACCATGTCTTTAAGAAAAAGTGGAAAAAATTATTTTGAACAAATCTCTTAGTGTCTGCAACCCATTTTGAGTGTTCTTAGCAGTGCATGAGAACCAAAAGTAAACACTAACTGAAAGAAAGTGAAACTGATCAGTATTAGGGCTGTCAAGCGATTAAAAAAATTAATCGTGATTAATCGCACTGTTAATAATAGAATACCATTTATTTAAATATTTTTTGCACTATATGTTGAAAACATCAATCTCTTTATTATGAAAGTGGAACTTACAAATTTAGATATATGAACAAAAAAACTACATTCAAAAATAAAATAATGTAAAATTTTAGAGCCTGCAAGTCCACTCAGTCCTACTCTTGTTCAGCCAATCGCTCCAACAAGTTTGTTTACATTTGCAGGAGATAATGCTGCCCACTTCTTGTTTACAATGTCACCTAAAAGTGAGAACAAGCGTTCTCATGGCACTGTTGTACCTGGTGTTGCAAGATATTTACGTGCCAGATGTGCTAAAGATTCATATGTCCCTTCATGCTTCAACCACCATTCCCAGAGGACATGCGTCCATGCTGATGACGGGTTTTGCTCAATAACAATCTAAAGCAATGCGGACTGATGCATGTTCAGTTTCTGAGTCAGGTGCCACCAGCAGAAGCTTGATTTTCTTTTTTGGTGGTTCGAGTTCTGTAGTTTCCACATCCAAGTGTTGCTCTTTTAAGATTTCTGAAAGCACACGCCACACCTCATCCCTCTCAGATTTTTGAAGGCACTTCAGATTCTTAAACCTTTGGAGGAGTGTTGTAGCTATTTTTAGAAATGTCACATTGGTACCTTCTTTGCATTTTGTCAAATCTGCAGTGAAAGTGTTCTTAACATGAAATATATGGCAGAATGTGGGTAAAACAGAGCAGGGAACATACAATTCTCACCCAAAGAGTTCAGTCATAAATTTAATTAACGTGTTTTTTTTTAAAGAGCATCATCAGCATAGAAGGATGTCCTCTGGAATAGTGGCCAAAGCATGAAGTGGCATACGAATCTTTAGCATATCTGCAGTGGTGATCTGGAACCGGTTCTTACCGGTTCGCAGGAACCGGTTGTTAAATTTAGAACCCCTTTTAGAACCCGTTGTTCCAGGACAACAGGTTCTAAAAGGGCTTTATTTAACAAAAGCTCCAGTAGCTGTCCACCCCGCCCCGGCCCCAGCTCACTTCCCTCTCCTCCCCAGAACACTCCACCCCCCTGCTCCTCCCCCTCCACTGCTTCCCACGAACACAGGCAGCAAGCAGGTAAGCAGGGGGAGGGGGCGCAAGGAGGGCTCCAGAGAGGCGCGGCGCGGCCCAGTCCGGTCCCAGCCGAGCAGCTCCGGCCCAGCCCTGGCCCCGTGGCGCAGGTGCTGGCCTCGGTCCCAGCCGAGTGGCTCTGGCCCAGGCCTTATGGTGCCGGCCCCAGCCCTGGCCCTGGCCCCAGCCAAGCGGCTCCGGCCCGGGCCCTATAGTGCCAGCCCCAGCCCAGCCGAGTGGCTCCGGCCCGGTCCCAGCCGAGCGGCTCCAGGCAGCGCAGTAAGGGTACAAGGAGCAGGAAGGGGGTGTTGGAAGAGGACAAGGGATTTCAGGGGGTTGTGGGGGTGTGGATAGGGGTCGGGGCGGTCAGAGGGCAGGGAACAGGGGGTTTGAACGGGGGCAAGGGTCCTGGGGGGGCAGTCAGGAAGGAGCAGGAGTTGGATGGGGCAGTGGATGGCAGGCAGGAGTTCCAGGGGCAGTCAGAGGACAGAGAGAAAGGGTGGTTGGATGGGGCAGGGGTCCCGCGGGGCCATCAGCAATGAGAGGAGAGGTTGGATGGGGCTGCAGGGGGCAGTCAGAGGACAGGAAAGGGGGGTGGATGGGGCAGGGGTCCTGGGGGATATCTAGGAACATGGGAGGTTGGATGGGGCAGGAGTCCTGGGAGGGGGGCATGACCCCCTCGTGGGGTGAGGAGGAGGGAACCTGTTAATATTTTGGCAGCTCATCACTGGATATCTGGCATGTAAATACCTTGCAATGCCAGCTACAGAAGGGCCATGCAAATGCCTGTTCTCACTTTCTGTGGCACTGTAAATAATAAGAGGGCAGCATTATATCCTGTAAACAAACTTGTTTGTCTTAGTGACTGGCTGAACAAGAAGTAAGACTGAGTAATTGTCAACCTTTTATTGGTTCATTTGGTGACTCCTCTGTTTAGTCATTGCTAATAGCTCTGCAGTGAATGCTAGTTATGAACACATCTGGATCTCTTAGCTATTCATGTATCATACGGGCAAGGACTGGGTTCCTGCATTCTGCCTTGTCCCTTTACCAGAAGATAACAACCAACTAGCGTTACCAAGTAGTGGAGAGTCTCTATTAGCTCATGTAGTAGAAATCTGTGCTGCAGGACTTAACATCCAGGATTCAAACCCTGCTCACAGACTTTCCTGAGGGTTGTTACATTCACAACCTGGACCATGGGCTCTGCCATGCATCCATGGCAATGGGAGCTATGGAATTAGCTGCCTAATACAGAGGGTGCAGAGGAGTGGGGGGTAGTTCCCCAAGTCCATGCCAGCAAAACTCATGGGAAAGTAAATGAAAAATTGAGGTGAATGCCCCAGACCCCTGTGATGAGTGACTGTGGTCACCTCCACATACCATATATCCTCAATACCTGTCCCTCACAAAGGTTCGTGTGCCTCAGCAGTTCACCCCACATCCTCAGTATTTGCCCTACACTGCGATGTCTGTGGCTCAGGTGCCCCGATCCTCAGCACCTGCCCCTCCCCGTGTCCCAGGGAGGCTTCACGCAACATCCTCAGCACCTGTCCACACCACGGTTCCAGTGCCCTAGGGATGCACCCCATATCAACGGCACCTCCCCCTCCCTGGGTCCCTATGCCCTATGGGTGCACCCCACATGCTCTGCACCTGCCCCACACCATGGTCCCTGTGCCCTAGGGATGCATCCCATATCCACAGCATCTGCCCCTCCTTGGGAGCCCTATGCCTGGGGGATGCTCCCCATAGTCACGGCACCTCCCCCTCTCTGGGGGCCATATGCCCTGGGGGTGCACCCCACATCCTCAGCACCTGCCCCACACCATGGTCCCTGTGCCCCAGGGATGCACCCCATATCCACAGCATCTGCCCCTCCTTGGGGTCCCTGTGCTCTGTGGGTGCACCCCACATCCTCAGCACCTGCCCCATACCACGGTCCCTGTGCCCTAGGGATGCACCCCATATCCACGGCACCTACCCCTCCCTGGGGTCCCTATGCCCTGGGGGGTGCACCCAACATCCTTAGCACCTGCCCCACACCACGGTCCCTGTGCCCTAGGGATGCACCCCATATCCACGACTCCTGCCCCTCCCCGGGTCCCGGGGAGGCTTCACCCCACATCTTCAGCCCCTCACTGCTCAGGGCTCGACTCGGCTCCGCTTACCCCAGCCCCGGCCCCAGGCAGCAGACTCCTCTTTCCCCCAATTCAGCCCGTTCAGCCGCTTCCTCCTCGGCTCCGCCTCTTCCTCCGCACGTTGCCGCCGCGCTGCCTCCTCCAGCCGGCCCTTCCCGCCGCCCGGGCGCCGCTCTGCGTCACTCGCCGGGCGCCGGGGACCGGCAGGCGGGACGGAGCCAGGCCAGCGGCGAGGGGTAAGGAGCGGGCGGAGGCTGCTGGGAAGAGCCGGGTGAGGTGGAGGGCAGAGGACGGGTCGGGGCACAGGCTGCGCCCCCCATACCGTCCGTGAGCCCCGCACTGGGTCTAACTCGTGAGCGGCCGGGCCGAGCTCGGCGCTGCACAGCCCGGGCAGGGACGGAGCCCGCGGATACACCCAGATGTACGCAGCTGCCCCGGTCCAGAGCCGAGGCTTCCCTCCGGGCCCAGCTGGGAGTCGGGCTCAGGCCGTCGGATCAGGGGGGCAGCGTCGTGTTATTGCAGTGCAAGGGGGCTGATCACTGGGCCGAGCAATTCCTTTGCTTTCGACTTGCTGGTTTCAGTCTTTTAGGAAACTTACCACTGTACAAACCAATGGTTTATTATCGACTTAGTGACGAGGCCCTTTCCCTGCCCCCCTTGTAATGCTGAAGTTCCCTTGTAGGAGAATGGCCACTTTATTTTGCTTTAATCTTCAGTGCAGTTTTGTTTTTTGCTATACATCATGAATAATTTCCCTGTTCTGCTACACACATGCACATACTTGATTTTTGTAGATAGTGTTGAGTTTAGGTCACTATAGTAACTGATAATGGAAGGTTCTCATTAGCTGTGTTCCTGGGTGCCGCTATTATAAACAGCTAGCAGGAACTTGTTTCTCTGAGGGAATTGGTCCTAATAGGTCTTTTCCAACTCTGATTGCATGATTTTTGAACTTCACTTGAATACTTAAATCTCTTTCAAGATTAAAGCACATTCTCCTTTGAAGACACAGTCTGTATATTCACACCTGAGTTAAACGCAAACTAGTTAAATGGTTAACATTGGAATAAAACTGAAAGATTTGCCTCTGGACGGTTATTCTTTATTTGTGGTAGCACCCCATCATGTGATAAGTGTTTTCCATATAGAGAAGAAGGCATAATCCCTGCCCCCCGGACCTCACAATCTAAAACCAGACAGACAGCGAGGCTGAGGGATTAGATCAGCAAATATTCAGTTAAGAATACATGTAATTTGGGCATAATTTATCTTCATGTGTAGCATAGTCAGCCTGTGATTTAAAATTTGCAGTGGTGAAAGACTATAATCACTTTTTGACCTTTATATTTTGATTTTGTATATTTTAAAAATTTTCAAGACAAGGAATTAGTAGACTTGAGATCACTGCTTCCTTATTAAAGGGAATCTAATATAAAGCTGTACTTGGCACTGGTATGACTGCTGCTGGTATATTCTGTCTAATTCTGGTGTCCACAGTTCAAGAACAATTTTGATACATTGGAAACGATTCAGAGAAGAACCACAAGAATCAATAAAGAATTAGAAAACATGCTGTATAATGAGAGACTTAAGGAGCTCTCAATCTGTTTATTTTAACAGAGAATTAAGGGGTGATTTGACTGCAGCGGTCTATGAGTACTTGGTCAACAAATACTTAATAATGGGCTCTTCAGTGTAGCAGAGAAAGGTATGACACGATCTAGTGGCTAGAAATTAAAGCTAGACAAATTCAGATTGGAAATAAGGCGTAATTTTTTTAGCAGTTGGAACAACTTACCAAGGGTCATGATGGAGTCTTCGTCGCTAAAAATTTTTAAATCAAGGTTGAATGGTTTTCTAAGAGAAATTATGGGGAAGTTCTACGGCCTGTGCTATACAGGAAGTCAGGCTAGATAATGACAATGGTCCCTTCTGGCCTTGGAATCTATGAATGTAAATAATCCTTACATTCAAAGTGGTATATTACAGAGGTTAAAATTGTGGCTTTGTGATTAGACCCCGAGTTCAGTTTTAACCAAAGCTTGATCCTGCACCTGAATATCTTCATGCAATATCTAAAGGCTCTCCAGAACCTGATGTAATAAACAATTTGCCTACTGAAGCTCACAAGGTGGTGCATTGATTAGGAATGGGTGGGGAGGATAAACAATTGAGATATAAACTACGAAACAATTAACCAGTGACCTAAATAAACAAACTATAACCTGCACTCAGGCAGTGTCCAGTATCTTTGTGGCCTTTCCCCTAAGTGAGGCAGTTTTTAGGCAGCAATCAGTAAGTCATGGTTATGTGAATGCAGAAACAAAGTGTGTCCTCAATCCAGGTTCCCCTTCAGCATGTCTGTCTACATACCCTCCTCTCCAAAAAAATCTCCCCAAGATGGACACTGCAGGATCACCTCAACCCCTTAACCATTCCCCTTCTTTTCCAGGATCCACTGGTGAAAGAGATGGACCAATGCAGTGGCATGTGAACTAGGGCAAGAAAATTAGAAAATAGGAGCTAAAACTGAATCTGAACAGCAATTAGCCTGACCTAATACAAACATGAAAATATGTAGTTGTTAGAAGAAGCTAGCCTCCAAGAGAATTGTTGGGTTTCCTGGGCTGGCAGAGGGAGAAGGGAGCAATTATAGAAAAGCTCAGCTGATTCTTTGCATCTTTCTTAATCACAAAGGAACCTTTGGAGATCTATGCTCTAGACCCCTACTTTTCATGTAATAAAGCTGGAGGTATTCTTTGGGATTGAGGTTTCAGAAGAGGAGGTGCTGGAATAAATGGATAAAGAACAAAAAGTCACTGGACCAAATGGTGAAAATCAGAGTTCCGAAGGAACTTATGTGGCTGAGCTGCTAACAAAAAATTCAGTTTCATTAACATAATTCCCTCTCTGTGAGGACTGGAGAGTAGCAAATTTAACTTTCATATAAAAAGGCAGTAGGATGGTCCTGGTAATTACAGACCAATGAACTGCACTGCAGTACAAGAAAAATTGAATATAAAACAGAAACCAGCACTTATTCTGCAAAGGAAAATTATTAGGGCTGTCAAATTATTAAAAAAATTAATTGTGATTAATCGCACAATTAATTGCACTGTTAAACAATAATGGAATACCATTTATTTAAATATTTGTGGATTTTTCTACATTTTCCAATATATTGATTTCAATTACAACGCAGAATACCAAGTGAACAGTGCTCACTTTGTATTTATTTTTATTGCAAATATTTGCACTGTAAAAAACAAAAGAAATAGTTTATTTCAATTCACCTAATACAAGTACAGTAACATCTCACTTAACGATGTAGTTGTGTTCCTGAAAAATGTGACGTTAAGCAAAACGATGTTAAGCAAATCCAATTTCCCCATAAGAATTAATGCAAATAGGGGGGTTTAAGTTCCAGGGAAATTTTTTTCACCAGACAAAAGACTGACTCTCTTTCTCTCTCTCTCTCTACATACACACACACACACACAAAATAAGTTTTAAACAAACAATACTGGTACAAAGCGATGATGATTGTGAAGCTTGGTTGAGGTGGTGAAGTCAGAGGGTGGGATATTTCCCAGGGAATGCCTTACTGCTAAATGATGAACTAGCAATTGGTTGAGCCCTCAAGGTTTAACTCGTTAGTGTAGCCTCACACGCTATAAGGCAGCACAAATGGAGGGAGGGGAGATAGCGTGGAAGACAGAGACACACCTTGTGTGTGAGAGAGAGACGTGCATTGCACCTTTAAGTACGCTGACCCCACTCTTAAGTACACTGCCTTTTTAAGTTGATCAGCAAGCTGAGATGGCAGCTGCTGCCAGGAAGCTCCCTTCATCAAGCCCTGTCATGTGTCCCCCTGCTCTATGGAAGATGGGGTAAGTGGGGAGCAGGGGGGAGGGGGACACCCTGACATTAGCCCCCCTATAAACTCCCCTTCTCCCCCTGACACAGCAAGATGGAGGCTCTGGGGAGCAGCTCCAAGGCAGAGGGCAGGAGCAGCACATGGCAGTAGTAGGGAGGGACAGCTGAACTGCCAGCAATTGATAGCCTGCTGAGCGGTTGCTGCACAGGGATCTTAGGGGAACGGGGGGCTGATGGGGCTGCCAGTCTATCCAGGTCCCAAGCCTCCACCAGCTGGCTGCAATGGGCTGCTTTTCCTGCAAGCAGTGGACAAAGCAGGTGGCTGCCAAACAGCGTTGTAAGGGAGCATTGCAGAACTTTAAACGAGCATGTTCTGTAATTGATCAGCAATGTAACAATGAAAAAACGTTAACCGGGACGACTTTAAGTGAGGAGTTACTGTGCTGTAGTGCAGTTTCTTTATAATGAAAGTTGAACTTACAAATGTAGAATTAGGGACAAAAAATAACTGCATTAAAAAATAAAACAATGTAAAACTTTAGAGCCTACAAGTCCACTCAGTCCTACTTCAGCCAGTCGCTTAGACAAACAAGTTGGGTTGCAATTTGCAGGAGATAATGTGGCCCACATCGTGTTTACAATGTCACCTGAAAGTGAGAACAGGTGTTCGCATGGCACTGTTGTAGCCAGCATCGCAAGATATTTATGTGCCAGATGTGCTAAAGAGTCATATGTCTCTTCATGCTTCAACCATCATTCCAGAATATATGAGTCCATGCTGAAGACAGGTTCTGCTCAATAACATTCTAAAGCAGAGGAGACCGACACATTCATTTTCACCATCTGAGTCAGATGCCACTTGCAGAAGATTGATTTTCTTTTTTTAGTGGTTCGAGTTCTGTAGTTCCCACATCCAAGTGTTGCTCTTTTAAGACTTCTGAAAGCATGCTCCACACCTTTTCCCTCTAAGATTTTGGAAGGCACTTCAGATTCTTAAACCTTTGGTGGAGTGTTGTAGCTATTTTTAGAAATGTCACATTGGTAGCTTTTTGCATTTTGTCAAATCTTCTGTGACAGTGTTCTTAAAATGGACATGTGCTGGGTCATCATCCAGATTGGTATAACATGAAATATATGGCAGAATGCGGATAAAACAGAACAGGAGATGTACAATTCTACTCCAAGGAGTTCAGTCACAAATTTTTTAACAAGGATCATCGTCATGGAAAGATGTCCTCCAGAATGTCCTCTGAAGATGTCCTCTGAAGCATGAAGGGGCGTATGAATGTTTAGCATATCTGGCATGTAAATACCTTGCAACGCCAGCTACAAAAGTGCCATGGAAACGTTTATTCTCACTTTCAGGAGACATTGTAAACATGATGAGGGCAGTATTATCTCCTGTAAATGTAAACAAACTTATTTGTCTTAGCAATTGGCTGAACAAGAAGTAGGACTGAGTGGACTTGTATGATCTAAAGTTTTACGTTGTTATGTTTTTGAGTGCAGTTATGTAAGAACAACAAATCTACATTTGTAAGTTACACTTTCACGATAAAGACATTCCACTACACTACTTGTATAGGGTGAATTGAAAAATACTATTTCTTTTGTTTATCATTTTTACAATGCAAATATTTGTAATAAAAAATAATATAAAGTGAGCATTATACCGTTTGTATTGTGTTGTAATAGAAATCAATATATTTGAAAATGTAGAAAAACATCCAAAAATATTTAATAAATTTCAGTTGGTATTCTATTGTTTAACAGTGTGATTAATCACGATTCATTTTTTTAATCACAGTTAATTTAATTGCGTGAGTTAACTGCCATTATTTAACAGCCCTAAAAATTATATTGCTCTAATTTACTAAATAATGGATAAAGGAGAACTGGTTAATATAATTTATCTGGACTTCCAAAAAGCTTTTTGGGTCCCTAATGAGAGGCTAAGAGCCTTTCTCTGAAAGGCCGTGCTCTGTCATAGATCTAAAACTGTAAACAAAGCGTAAGAATAAAAGGTAAATTTTTAGCCAGGCTATATGTTATATTGGGCGGTGGGTGCATGCAGTTTGCTAGAGTGGGTACTTAATATATTGGTGATCTGAAAAAGGGGTGGGAAAAGCAAAATTTGCAGACATAAAATTATTTAAATAGTCAAAACCAGAGAAGACTGGGATGAATAGTGGAACCAAAAAAACACAGGTGGATTATCAGCATGTTGACAAGTGAAATTTAGTATTGACAGCTACAAAATTTTCCTTCCAATACATTTCACCTTGAACTATTAATTCACATTTCTGGATTCTAAGGTAGCTATTTCTGAAGACAACCTGGATTGTTATTGTAAATGAAAAAGCTCTTCTTGATAATTAGTAGTAGTCAAAATAGTAAGCAATGTTAGGTTTTATAAAGAATGGGATTGATTATACTGCACTGTTAGAATACTGTCATATAAATCAGTGGTGTGCCCTTTCTTGGAATATTGTGTTCAGTTCTGGCACTCTGTCTCAAAAAAGATATGACATAAATAGGAGTTCAGAAACAGGTGATGCAAATAGTTAGAGGAGTGGCGAGACTTCCATATGCAGAGACGTGAAAAAGATTGGGTTCATTTAGTTGAGAGAGGAGAAGAATAAGAAGAGACACAAAAGAGATATACAAAATAATAAGTAAAATATGAACAGTAAAGTTGATGCTTCTATTTATCCTTTTCAATAACATAAGAACAAGAGGACCTTTAAACTGAGATTTAAATGATTAAATTTAAAATGATAAAAGCAGATACTTTTGCAGATAGTACATAATTAGTGTGGAACTCGTTGCCGCAAGATACCATTGAGGCCAGGAGCTTTATAGGCTTCAGAGGGGTATTAGACATATATGAATGAGAATATCCTTGGTTTCACTGTATGGGGTGGAGGGTTTTTTGGTATTTTGTTTTCTTTAAATTAGAGATATAAGCTCTCAGGCCTTACTCAGCCAACCACTGACAGCAGTTAAGAAACTTCCCATAGCGGGAGGTTATTTCATAATTGTCCATTATGGGGTTTCTTGCATATTATTGAAGATACTACTTATGTCACCTCTATTACCATAGTATTTGAGTGCTTCACTGACTTTATTTCTCCGCATAACTGTGTAGCGTAGAAATATTGTGATCTCCATTTAACAGGTAGGGAACTGAGGCACAGAGTGACTAAGTGATTAGCTCAAGGCAGTCTGTGACAGAGGGGGAGATTGAACCCCAGTCTGCCAATCCCCTGTCTAGTGACCTAACCACTGGATCGTCCTTTCTTTCATTACTGTAATGTTTGTCATACCGGCCACTGTAAATGGCAAGATGCTGGACCAGACAGACAGTGGGCCAATATAAAACTTCCTGTGTTTTTGTATTCCAGTAAGAGACCTGTGCATGTAAGGAGAGCAGATCATCAACCTTATTTTTGCAGATCAAGTCCATTTTTAAGTTAGCATATGAGCATCTCACTCTGGTAAATAAATTTTCCCACTTTCTTTATCTTAAAAAGCAACAAAATAGATCATTTTTAATTGAAAATTCATTTCCATGCTGAGCCCTTGTGTGCCAAGTTTCAGCCTCTGCATATTTTAAATAGCCTTATAAACCCCCTGAAAATGAGAGATTACAGTAGAGACAGACAAATTCTTAACTGTGACAGTACTAGTATGCAGCATTATTATTATATTAACCTTGAGGTCAGAAGAGAGAAGGCCATAGTATGCAGATCAAAGGATTGAACACAAACAGTGCTCTTTTTTTTAACAATTCCTTGACAGAGGAGTTCTTAAAAGCTGAAGTTAGAATTAGATCTACAAACTGTTACCTCTTAGAAAACAAAATTGTCCTTATGCTGTTGGACTCAACATTGCTTATAGACATTTTCTCAGAGTTCTTTTAATTCAAGAAATCACATTTAGCCTGACGGCATCCTGAGTTTGGCTGGTTACTAATATCTGTTCTGACTATGTCAATATGTTATATAGAGACTTGTAAACAGGAAAACTCACAAGAAAGGAACTTCAAGTTCCTCAAGCAGTGCATTATTCCAATGTCTGTGATAAGGGTTCTGTTATCTCACATACTTTATATCTTTGGGTATTTAACAGAGACCTAGAGATACAGTGTATGCTACTGAAACACAGACCGTAAATACTGAACAAAGAAAAAGAGCAGGTAATACAGCCCACAGATCACAAGAGTGGCCTGAGCAGTTACCATAGGTGGATGTATGAGAGAGGAGGATAACTGCTTTCCATGTGCATTGAATTCCATTTTTATAGACATTAAAGCGAAACTGAGTTGCCCTGAGATGAGCTTACACTGTAGTCTTTGCTTGATCAGTACAAAACCAGAGTTACTGGTGTGTAGGAGATACTAGTAGAAGTTCTGTGGCCGCTGAGATATGATTTGACAAGAAGAATGACTAAGGAATAGAGAAAAGGTTCTGAATAGAATTCTTAGGTCTCTGCTGGGTCCATTGATAAAATCCTTATGAAGTCTATTATATGCTGAACTCCTTGATGATCTTGGTAGAGTGATTCTCTAGTGTCTTGTGAAAGCCCAGCATGAGATAAAGACTCCTGAAGACTTCCAGGCAAGCAGCGATGGAGCAGCTTGTCACTGCTGGTGGATTGTCCAGAGAGGTTAAAGCTCACTATTTTCACTGTGCTTAACATAAAAAAGAATTCAGTCAGGCAAGGCTCTGCAAGCTGGAACCAGAGTACATGTCCAAGCTGTACTTTTTCGGAGAGTGGCATGAACGCTCTTTTAAAAGAGTTTTCTAAATTATAGGGTTAGAAATAAGAAATCCCAATAAATGTGGCATGATGATAAAAGGGATTAGGAATACTTACATCTCATGCTTTTTAGAAAAGACTGGAAGCCTTATTTGCTGTAGCTTTCCTTAAACTGAAATAATAAAGATATATTGCTGATTTGGAAGAATTTCTTCTTTAAGGAGGATCTCTTAAGTAATTGCCATTTCCTGGAATTTATGTTGCTGAGACTGACAGCTCCTTGCTTATCTAGGTAGAAAGAATTAGTTATGTAGCTTAACTGAGCAGAGAAAACTCAGATGTGGAAAAAAATTGCTGCTATCAAGAAAAGACATTTTAAAATTAATTCTGCCCCATTCCCTTATTTCACCTCATTGTATATTGTGACATCTCAAACCCTAGGTAGTTTTTACTTGTCATCAAATGTACTCAATAATCACAAAGGTACTTAGACAAATAATAGCCTGAATACTTAATTTCCTTGCTTTGTCAGTTAAAATTAAGCAATTGACATCTAGATTTTATCATTTTTTTAAACCAAAAATTGTGACGTAACTGTTCTAGGTGTTATAATGAGAATCTATTGTTCTGAAAAGTTCAAAATGTGAAATTGTGTCCGCAAAGAAAATTGTTTTTCCAAATATATGTTACTGTTAGTAAGCAACCAGATGAAATTCAGTGTGCATGCAATGAAAGTTTAGTATTTTATTATATAAGGAGGAAATCTACAACCTATTAGTTTCTTTTCTTGAAGCTGTCACTCACTTTTAATTTATTACACTTGAATTTTGCTTATGTTCTGAATAACGATATTCTGAAATACGCATTGCATTCTCATAAATACAGTACATTTGATTTTCTGACTTTGGGTTTGCCAAATTCAGAATCTGACATTACTTCAGCTGTGGGATAAGATGCTACTACTCTGTCTTTCTAGAATGCAGCAAATTCATTGTCTTCTAATGGAGGTGGAAGGTAGTTGGCTTTTGTGGCTTTGTTTATCAGTTTTGTTTTTTAAATTCATATCTATGCTAGAACTGATATGATAAATAATGTGTCCATTTCTTCTCTTGAAAAGAGTTGTCTGTGAGATTATTAGCTGTTGTGTCATTTGAGCTGTACTCCACATGAATAAAGTTCAATGTCCTCTTTTTCATTTCCTTTCAGAGAAGCTACTATGGCTGCTACAGTGAACTTGGAACTTGATCCCATCTTTTTGAAAGCACTGGGCTTCCTGCATTCAAAGAATAAGGATTCTGCTGAAAAGCTAAAAGCTCTGCTTGATGAGTCTTTGGCCAGAGGAATTGATTCAAGCTATCGTCCTTCACAAAAGGTATTCACATGAATAGAACATGTAGGTCATTTTTATAAGCAGTATTAAAGCTCCAGCTATTCCTGTTTGAAGTTTTATAGCTGAAGAACTGTGAGAGTCAGAAATGGGGAGAAAACAGACTTGCGGCATAGCTATGTTATTACTTGATCACTGACCTTTATGCATTTGATTCTGGTGCCACTGAAGTTAGAGGAAAAATTCGTAGTGACTTAGTGGCACAATGTCTGGTCCTGGAAGAGAGCTGTTCCCTGCTGGGGTGGGAGGGGCTCTTTGTAACATGGTGCTTTCTGAATACTTTTATCCTGGCTTTGGTGGTGGTATGTCTGTTACTTCTGTACCAGATTGCTCATCCATCCTGAATCAAAAATTAGAGCTAAAAGTTCATAAAAATGCAGGTTAATTGTTGTTGATGAGTGTAAATCTTAAGCAATGTAGTCAGATAATGGTAAAACCACATCAGTTTTCTGTACATTCTGTTGATTAATTCGTATGCGGCAAGAAGAAGAAAAAAGGTTGAGGGGCAGGTTTTAAAGTCAAAATGATTTGCAGAACCAAAACAACTAGCACACCTGACGAATGAAAAAAAATTGTGTGTCATGTTCTGTTCTGTAGAGGTTCTTATAACATGCGCATCACTGTAGTGTTTGAGCTTCTTCCAGTAGTGCATTAAGCTAACAAGTACTAAACGCTATTTAAGATGGAGAATATTATATTAAAGGGACCCCACCAATAACCTACTGCTTTCCACTGCCAAGTGGATAATCTGTATTAAGTGTCCAGTTGTGGTTTCTTTTTCCAAAGTAACTGAAATTTCAGTCATGGCACCTTGCTCAGTTTCTGGCCTGGTCTACACTATGCTTTTAAACTGAATTTATCAGCATTAAACCGATTTAACCCTGCATCCGTCCACACAACGAGGCCCTTTATATCGATATAAAGGGCTCTTTAAACCGGTTTCTGTACTCCTCCCCAACGAGAGGAGTAGCGCTGAAATCGGTATTGCCATGTCAGATTAGGGTTAATGTG
>NC_133773.1:33469235-33474405 GCF_003597395.2 Chelonoidis abingdonii
CCGCGTGCACTCGACTTTATACAATCTGTTTTACAAAACTGATTTATGTAAAATCGGAATAATCCTGTAGTGTAGACATATCCTCTGATTTTCACACATATTGCTTTGGCTTTGAGGACTAATTTAATCACTTATGTTCAAAATTGACCTGATTATTAACCATCACTGACACAAATAAGCAGTTATTGACTTGTGTTGAGGTGCATATAAAGATTTATTGACCCAAGAGGTAAATATTGACCAAGATTAAGCAAAGGTCAATATTTTCCTCCCAGAAGGAATGAGATATTGATGCTTACTGACACCAGAAGCCAATTTATGTATGGTTACATACATTGAATTTTGTCATCAGAACTATCTGAAAATATCTGCTCATTGTGGCTGTGAATTTTGGAAGTATGAAAGTTTTGCCTTTGATATTAACGTTCCAAAGGGAAGAGGCACTTAGGTATCCAGAAAAATAAACAAACCTCTCTCTGAAAAGGTGAATAGTAAGAGGAGATGGAGGTGAGGTTGAATTCACTCCAAAGGGCCACGGTACACTTATTCACATATATGATTTGATTGGTTAATGTTGTTCTAGATCCCAGTAATATTTACCTCTAAGAAGATTAGAAAAATGGAAACACTTGTTATACAACTGGTTATACAATGTTGTGCCGTTTTTTAAATGAGTGTATAGAAAATGTGATGCTTACCTAGATTTGTGACCTAAGCAGTTGCAAAGTAGCAAGTGTCTTATGTGTTATGTTTTCAGCATTTTTTTCATCTTTTTAGGAAGTAGAGCAACCCAAAGTGTCTATTACCAAGCCAGTTTCCATTAAGCAGGAGCCTAAAACTTTGTCCAGTCTGCCTTCAGGCAACAATAATGGCAAGCCCATCACAACAGAAAAGGTGAAAAAAGAAACAGAGAAGAGGACTGCTGATAAAGTAAGCCCAATTTTGGTTCTAACAGTGAAATAATTGTGGACTAAAAGAGCTCCTTTTATGCTTGAATTTAAAATTATTATTCATCCAAAACCAAATTGTTCACGCAGAACTTGGCTGTTCTGACTCATTTTAGCTGCATCTGCAGCATGTCACCTCTTGCTCCATAGGATCATAAGTTAGCACAGACGCGACAGTACAGCAGAGGATTTATCATAACTTTTCCCAAATGTCTTTATATACTATTTTTCGTTGGGAGGAGAAGAATCAGTAAAAATATGCTAAACTGTTATATTAAAAAAAAAGACCACTGAACCTTTTACAAATCATTCTGAGTTGTACAACTGATGACTTTTCTACGCTTTTAGTTCACAAATGTTTTGTGGAGTGCCAGCTGTATTGTGCAGATCCACAGTGCATAATTTACCTACTTGTATTTATAAATTAATTATGCCAGTTAGTTGTTTAGCTAACAATTAACCACTAACTTTTCACATTTTCACCATCTCTGTGTGTGGTGTTTAATAGATGAAAGTGGAAATTGGTGAAGGAGTTGATGTTCCAAAGAAACCCAGGATAGAGAAGCAAGAAACTCGTTCGTCCCCTATCACAGTCCAGACTAGCAAGGATTTATCCATGCCTGATCTGTCCAGTTTTGATGAAACCAGTGCTGATGATTTTGCCATGGAAATGGGCTTAGCCTGTGTTGTTTGCCGGTAAGTGACTCATGCTTTATCAGACACACACACACACATACACTCCTTCTAATGAGTTCTTCTGTGAAAATGACAAATTAGTTCTATATTTGTCATTTCTGTGTCTCCATATCAAATTAGACCAGAGTTTTTTTTATTTTATAAATAATCTTAGACCTGATTGTAGAAAGCACTTCAATGGGACTTAAGCAAGTGGCTTCCTGAATACAGATGCTTTCCTGAAACGTGAGGTCTTTAAGAAGAAAAATATCTAAGTCACAGTAAGACAAATATCAAGTCTTTGGAGGAATTATTTACCATACCAGTGTTTTGCCAGTGGTAAGACTTCTGCAAATCCTGGGTGGAGGGGGAGAATCATTGAACATCGTAAGTAGCCAGTATATAAATATAGCACAACAAGTATTCGTTTTAAATATTGGTAGCCAAACTTGGCAGTTAATCACTACCAATGAGCAGTGCGCTTCAAGTTAGGGTCTATTTTGAAGTGTTTTTTAAAAGTGACATTGATAACATATTATGTTTGTTTTTCCATGTTTCAAAATGATTTTTCAATTGGTTTACAAGTAAAAATGGCTTGTTTTTGTCTTGTTTTTTTGAATGGCCAGCCCTGAAAATTTATCTTGGAATTCATGAGTCAAGATAGGTTTGTCTGACTTACGCATCTTGACTACTAATAATGACTGAAATTGAAGTGAACTGACAATTCTGTTGGTGACGTACAAGCTTTGCAGGGGTAGTAGAAGGAAAAAGTAGCAAGCATGTATTTTGTGAATACACACTCACATAGGGATCAAAGTTGTTGAATAAGAAAATTTATCTTATTTACTTATTTATTCAGTCACTTTTCAAGCTCTTGCTGTGTTAATTAAGGAGTATCTCGGGTCCAACAATGGATAAGTTGTTGCAGTTAATACTTCAAACAATTAATTGTGGTTTGAATTTTCATGTCAAGTTATTGCAGACTTTTATGATGATTGTTATAAATGGGGAAAAAGTCTTTTTTAATCTTTTATTAAAGACACAGAAAAAGAAGGAAAAACAGTTAAAGCATTTGAAATGCAAAGTATTAAGTAAAGCTTTCATTTTAACAATTTACATTATTCCCTTTTAGCTGAATAGAGTCTTTCACCCCTATTTCACAGACATTTTAGATGGTATTAATGATGGTATTACCTGTCCTTTTGAGGGGAAGAGAGAAAAAATGAGTTTATATGGTCTTGAGCTGTTGCTGCTGCAGTTGTCCTTGAAGTCAGATCCCATTTCTTTTAAGACAAAAGACATGCACAGAAGAAGAGGTAAAAGAACAGCCAAGAAAGAAAATGCAGCTTTTGTCTGTGGAGCTGATTGTCACTTGCAGCATTGCTGCTGGAGAAGCACAAGCCCAGCATATGTTTTTTAGCCACTCCATGACTTGGCAAACTTTTACCATTGTCAGGCTTGTTAAGGCATGCTTTTAACTAGCCTTTTGGTTACGGGTTTATAGCTCTGTTGCAAAAGATGGAACTCCCTGGGCCATCTAAGGCAGATTCTTATTAAACAGATGAGAAAGAAAGAAGAGGAGAAATGAAATGGGGAAAGAAAATGACACACTAGAGAGGCAGTGAAAACAGAAACCCAAAGTTCAGGTGATTATCCAGGATTTAGTTGAAGCCATTGGAGGTATTGAAGTCATCTGGTTCCCCCTCACTGGCTCATCCTGATCAGTACATATTTCAGGATCAGGATGATGAAGATCCAACAGTGTTACGGTGAATTCCTATGAGATAGTGGGGAGGGCAGTATCCATGAAGGTAAAGCTTTTTTTTCTTCCACTCCACCTGTCCCTTTAAGTGACCTTCAAATAAACAGTGTTCAAAAAGGCCTGACAATCTCATTCCTTAAAATGAGCCAATCAAAATACATTTTGGTAAATTCAGCTGTAAACATTTCCTCACATAGGGAGCCTTGAATACATTTTTGTCACCATTTCAGGTAACTGTACCTATATTTCTCCCCTTGTGGTCCACCCAAAGCACCCACTCCAGGCTCCTCAGCATCATGTTTCCACTGAGTAGGAAAGATAGAAGATGTGGCAAAAGACCACCTTGGCTTAACCACGAGATCTTGCATGATCTAAAAAATAAAAAAGAGTCACATAAAAAAATGGAAACTAGGACAAATTACAAAGAATAAATATAGGCAAACAACACAGGAATTCAGGGGCAAGATTAGAAAGGCAAAGGCACAAAATGAGCTCAAACTAGCTACAGGAATAAAGGGACACAAGAAGACTTTTTATCAATACATTAAAAGCAAGAGGAAGACCAAGGACAGGGTAGGCCCACTGCTCAGTGAGGAGGAAGAAACAGTAACAGGAAACTTGGAAATGGCAGAGATGCTTAATGACTTCTTTGTTTGGTCTTCGCCCAGAAGTCTGAAGGAATGCCTAACATAGTGAATGCTAATGGGAAGGAGGTAGATTTAGAAGATAAAATAAAAAAAGAACAAGTTAAAAATCACTTAGAAAAGTTAGATGCCTGCAAGTCACCAGGGCCTGATGAAATGCATCGTCTTGCTCAACAACACATGCCTCAGAACTCACTGTGTTTTCTTTTTTGCAACAGCTCACTCTCATTTTAGCTTGTGCGTCCACTATAACCTAGAATTCCTCTTTTCTCATACTGCGCTTCCTTTAGCATGTCTTTTCCCCATTCGTATGTGGTGAAACTGGATGGTTTCCTTCCTAAGTGTAAGCACTTCTGCATTGTCCATTAAACTTCATTCTGTTTACCTCTAGTCACATTTTCTCCAATTTGTCCAGTCATTGTGAATTTATGACCCTATCCTCCAAAGCAGTTGCAATCCGCTCAGTTTGTATATCATGCAAACTATAGCGTACTTTCTATGCCACATCTAAGACGCTAGGATGAAGTATTGAAACAGTAGCTGGTCTCCAAACAGCAACCCTGCGGAAACCCACTTGATACCTTTCCGAGCACGGACTTGTGGAACCTTAATAATTACTTCTCTGAGATGACATGGTTATCCGCAGTATGCACCCCACCGTAGTTATAGTAGACAAACCCGGTCTTAAGCTGTATTTGCCTAGTTTATACGATTAAAGAATATCATGCGGAGACCGTTGAGATAAATGCACTCCTTACTTAAAGTGGTATAGCGCAAGTCTGGCCTACTTCGTCGCCTTATCGACAAGGGCTATATATTCCTATCAAAGAAAGCTATGCAGATTGGCGTTTGGACATATTTGTTCTTACAATCCATGCTGGCTATCCCTATCATATTACCCACCTTCCAAGTGTTTGCGAGTATGATTTCGCTTAATTACTTGCTCCCATTAACTTCATGGCACAGAAGTTAACGTAGCTGTCCTGTAGGTTTGCCTGGGTTATTTTTATTTTCCCTTTTATAGACGATGGTCATGATATTTGCCTTCAGTCTTGCTGGGATGCTCTCCTGTCTCCGTGATTTTCAAATATTAGTCTAGAGCTCAGATACGCTCATCTATGAGTCCTGAGTATTTAGGATGC
>NC_133773.1:33474739-33506865 GCF_003597395.2 Chelonoidis abingdonii
GATATTTAAGAGTAGCTTAGATAAATGTCTATCAGGGATGATCTAGACAGTATTTGGTCCTGCCATGAGGGCAGGGGACTGGACCCGATGACCTTTCGAGGTCCCTTCCAGTCCTAGAATCTATGAATCTCTCTTTGGCAGAGATTGGAGTTCCCTTATTTACCCTGTGATATCCTCAGCAAGCCAGACTACCTAAAAGGCCACCAGCTCCACTTAACTCTCTCTGCGAAGGCTGTGCCCAGTGTAATTGCCAGCGATTACAAGTTACCACACAGCTCTTTCAAAGGAAGCACCTTATTCTTTCGGTGAAAACATTACAGAAAAAACATTGAAAACAATAAAAGAACCCACATGCATGCTAAAGAGCTAACTAGAAGTCACCCCCAAATCCAGCCTCAGGCAGTGGTGTCAGTCTTCAAAACCACAACTGGGTTTCACCATAGTTACAAGTCTATAACTGTCTCAGATTCAGAACCAGAACAAAGTCTGGCCATTTTAGCTGTTTCTTTATACAGCTCAGGCTACGTGCACACCTCACCTTATGTCGATATAAATTATGTCACTCAAGGGTGTGAATAAGCCACCCCTCTGAGCAATGTAAGTTACACTGACCTAAGCACCAGTGTGGACAGTGGTATGTCAGCAGGAGAGGTCTTTCCTGTTGGCATGGAGCTACTGCACTAGCAGCGCTACAGTGTCATTGTTGCAAGCTCTGTAGAGTAGCCATAGCCTCGGCCTTTGGTCACCAGTCTCTGGGCACAGATAATTGGCAGAGAGAAGCCCTCTGCTCAGGGCGTAACTTCAAAAATCAGGTTTTTTGCATAACTAGAAATGGGGAATTTACATTAACTTTCCTCTAGGTATTTCCCAAGAAATATATTTAACATTTAAACTTTGCATTTAGTACAATGGACTCCAAAGATACTTAAACTGAATTCAGTAAGATTTTTCAAGAAAATTGCAGGACGCTACCATATTTGTTACAACTTTATCTCAGTTCTTCTAACTAA
This sequence comes from Chelonoidis abingdonii, assembly GCF_003597395.2. Lineage (NCBI taxonomy): Eukaryota > Metazoa > Chordata > Testudines > Testudinidae > Chelonoidis > Chelonoidis abingdonii. Next base: position 33,475,750 of record NC_133773.1, read on the forward strand.
AATACAGTTTGGACCAATCTTTCTATCTTCAACTTTTGCTTACCTTTATAAAAATTATATTTAATAGTCAGAGTTGACCTTTTGTTACCTGGGGCAACTTAGAATACAGGCCTGTGGACAATATCCCAACCACACTTTAAGACAGCAGCTAAGATGCTGTTTATTAGATTTATGACAGCTATGTAAGTAAGCATTCTTACTCTGTTAAATGTTTTATTTACCTGTCCTTGTAATTAAGGCTTACTGAGTGAGGCTTCAGTTGCTAGGGCTGGGATTTCCACTATTAACTCCCGCTTCAACAATGGTGTTTTTTTGTTTATCTGAGCAGAAATACTGAATACTGTAAACAAACATGGTTTAGACTCTTTTACAAATCTAAAAAAAAAGTGTCAATGTTAAACAGAACATTTTAACAATAAGGTGTTGAATTCTTCTATAAAGTAAAGCAAATATGTATAGTGTTTTGAAAGTGAAACTTTGTAATATTTGACTAACTGCTAATGAAAACTTCATATCCAAATGTGAAACACTTAGCTAAACTGCATTAAGAAGAAAAGGAGAGCCCAAATATTATTATAACTTATTTGCATTGCAGTAGCACTGAGGAACTCCAATCCTGGCAAGAACCCTGTTGTGTGAGGCAGTGTACAAACACAGAACAAAAAGACGATCATTTGCCAGTTTATCTGTACTGCTATCTGTGTTATTGCCATTTTACACATAGGGAATCTGAACTGGAGAGAGATGAAGTGACTTGCTCAATGTCACCTAGCAAGTCACTGCAGAGCCAGCATTAGAATGGAAGTGTTCTAACTCCCTGAAATGTGCACTAACAGTGAGACTGCTTATTCACTTTTCACACTGTTGTAGAGTGGGATCTGAGTGCAGCTTTGCAAATTAGAGTGCAAGTAGCAGTTCTAGAGTGACCCCAATTTTATTTTCTGGGTTTTTTTTGTTTTTTTGTTTTGTTTTTTTTTTATGTCAGTCTGGGAGGGAGGGAGGTACAAAATCCCCTCCCTCTAACGCAGAGGTGGGCAAACTATGGTCCGGGAGCCACATCCGGCCCTTCAACACCCCTAACTCCTAATCCATAGCCCCACCCTAGAACCCGCACCCCCAGCCAGAGCCTTCACACCCTCCTGCACCCCAGCACCCAATTTCGTGAGCATTCATGGCCGGCCATACAATTTCCATACCCAGATGTGGCCCTCGGGCCAAAAAGTTTGTCCTCCCTTCTCCCCCAGCTCTAATGCCTGGCCCTCCCTTCCGCATACAGATGTTTAAGGAAAAAACACAAGTCACTAGTTATGGGAACCTTAAAGAATCAAAAGCAAAAATATTACAAAGGAAAATGTTGTGTGAGACGTGCAGGTGACATTGAAGTCCTGTCAAAGAGAGAGCATTTAGGAAGAATCCGCATTCTCTTTTCAAGAATAGCCTTCTAAACTGTAATGAATAAATTAATTTTGTCTCCTTTTTTAAAAGATACAAAACCATTCAGGCTTCTCTTGATTTAAAGACTAGCTTAAAGTAAGTCAGACTTTGACTTTTCTTGGCATGAAAAGTTTATTTTTTTGTAATCCATCCAAAATTGTCCTTTATAGTTTTAAAGTATGGAGATTAGTCTGTTCCCTTGTCACATGCAGTTGAAAGAGAGATGCTTTGTTCTGACCCAATCTATTTTTCAAGAATCAAATGGCTTCTGAAATATCCTGAGTATAAATAATGTGCTCCAGAATTTCTGAAACATTTCCTCCTTTGTTTTTTAGATAGCCTAGTTAAAAAAGAAATAGATATTTTTCAGAAATTGTTCTTACAGCTATATCAACAACCTCTTCCGATTTCATTTCCTTGTTATATAAAGAAAAAAGGTACTACCTTTCCCCACCCATCCACAAATAGAGTTTCCATGGTTACTTAGGTACCTGCTCCTCAGGGAGATGAGCAAAAGCGGCTTAGCAATTAAATAGCCTGATTTGTCATCTGAAAGAAGAAATCGTTAGGAAAATGCGATTTGACCACAGACATACTTCCAGTCTTGTGTACGTCACTAATTTGTCCCTTACACGATGTGATTCTTTTCAGCAGAAGCCCACACAAAACTAAGTCCTCATCACCAGCTTACATATTTGTTTCAAAGCAGAACTGCATAGCCACTCCTTTCTGTTCCATCTCTCCATGTTGTTGGCATTATCTTATGTTTCTAATGTCTGTCTGTGATGGGGAGCGAAGGATGCTTACTAAAAGTTCCACAAAATAGTGTACTACTTGCATCCTAGGTTTTTTTTTGACTCCTTTAACTGAAAGAATTAATCCTGGGGGAATTCCATGCCAAAAAAAATTAAATTTCACACACAATATTTTATTTTAAAATTCTGCATATTTTATTTGTCAAAATAGCACAGTATAATCACACCAGATTCAATTATTTTGGTCATTTATTTTAAAATACCTGTCAGCAGCTATGACTGTAGCAATACAGACAACAACAAAAATGCAGGAAATGTTTTTTGACAAATATATTCCTTACTAGGCATATTAATACGTAAATATAAGTAATAATTCATTGAAACTACAAGACAGAAACATATTTTCCATCTCGCTCAGAAGCAGGGGAGTCAAGGATAACAGAGGAGCTGAGCGAGAGAGAAGTAATTGCTGGGAGGGAGCCTGGGTATAAACTTGGAAGGTTATTGAGTGTGGGTGGGAGAAGTATGGAACAGATTTTAGGTGGGGGGAAGGATTGTTAGGGAGCCTCTGCCATGCTGATCCCTAACTTCTCTCATTCAGTCAGGCACATCTGCCCCTACCCCCATATACCCCCCCATCCCTATGTATCCCTGCACCCCCCAACCCCAGGTGTCCTTGCACCCCCACTCAACCACTTCCCTCTCCCCATGTGTCCCTGCACCGCCACTCCCACTCAGCCCCTGCCCCAGTCTGTCCCCCACACTAGCCCTTCTGAACCCCAGTGTGTGACACCCACCCCCCAGCAGCCCCACGCATCCCATGCTGTCCATCCCCCCATATTCTGTGCCTCCTTACCTGGTCCCATCGGCAGGGTGCTGTGAGAAAGGCAGCCTCTTTCTCTTCCCTATCCGCAGCTCGGGCTGCTGGGAGTGGCTGCTCTCTGTTCTGGTGCCACAGCAGCCCTTGGTGGTCAAAAGGAGTAATTGCAACTCCTTTCTGGCAGAATGTATTTTCTGTGGATGAGGGGGTGCAATTCTGAATGGCACATGGATTCTGCATGGGCACAGTGACACAGAATTCCCCCAGGAGTATAAGAATGGTTGTCATTGAGACTCTATTGGTTGTTGAACAATACAGTTCAATATCTTACAACAATATTGTTCCCTAGGCACTCAGATACTATAATAATAGTACTAGTAATGGTAATAGAACATTTTTCAGAGCTTTATACCTGATAAGGGAACAAACCAAATGACTTTTTCCTTTACAGGCAGGTGACTTGTAGATGTGTTTATAATAATAATCTAAAATTCTTAGCTTTTCTTTAGAGTCTACTTCAAAGCAACAAAAAGTTTGTAAGATGGTTGTTAGGAAGAACTCGTACAGTAGAAAAGGGATCTTTTTCATTTTGCCAAGAATATAAAGTGTATCCATAGCGTAAGAATATTTCTAATTTTTTATATTAAGCCTTGCAAAGATCACAATGACTAGATAATGGGGCTAATTTAGCTACGACGAGTCAGAAAAAAGATCTTGGCGTCATCGTGGACAGTTCTCTGAAGATGTCCACGCAGTGTGCAGAGGCGGTCAAAAAAGCAAACAGGATGTTAGGAATCATTAAAAAGGGGATAGAGAATAAGACTGAGAATATATTATTGCCCTTATATAAATCCATGGTACGCCCACATCTCGAATACTGTGTACAGATGTGGTCTCCTCACCTCAAAAAAGATATTCTAGCACTAGAAAAGGTTCAGAAAAGGGCAACTAAAATGATTAGGGGTTTGGAGAGGGTCCCATACGAGGAAAGATTGAAGAGGCTAGGCCTCTTCAGCTTGGAAAAGAGGAGACTCAGGGGGGATATGATAGAGGTATATAAAATCATGAGTGATGTGGAGAAAGTGGATAAGGAAAAGTTATTTACTTATTCCCATAATACGAGAACTAGGGGTCACCAAATGAAATTAATAGGCAGCAGGTTTAAAACAAATAAAAGAAAGTTCTTCTTCACGCAGCACACAGTCAACTTGTGGAACTCCTTACCCGAGGAGGTTGTGAAAGCTAAGACTATAACAGTGTTTAAAAGAGAACTGGTTAAATTCATGGTGGTGAAGTCCATAAATGGCTATTATCCAGGATGGGTAAAGAATGGTGTCCCTGGCCTCTGTTTGTTACAGGATGGAGATGGATGTCAGGAGAAAGATCACTTTATCATTGCCTGTTAGTTTCACTCCCTCTGGGGCACCTGGCATTGGCCACTGTCGGTAGACAGGATACTGGGCTAGATGGACCTTTGGTCTGACCCGGTTCGGCCATTCTTATGTTTTTATAACCTTAAAGTGCTTTCGTCAGTAACGTGTTTTCAACTGTTTGTTCTGCAGGCAAATGACAGTTACTTCTGGAAATCAGTTAGTAGAGTGTCAGGAGTGCCATAATCTCTATCACCAGGATTGTCATAAACCTCAGGTGACAGACAAAGAGGTCAATGATCCTCGCCTTGTGTGGTATTGTGCCCGCTGTACCAGGCAGATGAAGAGAATGGTAAGAGTCAGCTTTTTGTCTAACATGAGTAGTATTTGGGGACAGCAATTCGTTTTGGCTATGTAATAACTGAAGGGCCGAGGGAGCTCCCTTATGGACACCCAGCCAGCCAGTTAGCTGTAAAATCCCTCTTGGTGTCTGTTTTCTGCTTGCTTTACCTGTAAAGGGTTAGAATCCCCACTCTGTCACTCGACATGCAGGAAGTGGGGACCCGCAGAGATTTTCAAAATTAAATTAATACTTGCCACTCCAGGCTTGTATTACGCTCCCAAGGTTACAGCTTCTCTCTGGCCTTGGCTTGGTAAATGCTGCCACCACCCAAATGCAAAAAAAGCTCCCTTTGAACCCAGGAAGGGGCACTTGGGAATTCCTCCCTGTGGGGTACCCTCAAGCCCTTTCTCTCACACACACCCCTCTGGGAAGAGCTGAGAAAGAAAACAAAGGAAATTAGCTGTGGCTACCAGCTAATCAAACAACATGCACAAACCTCTTAGGACACTAAAAATCAAATCCTGTTCTTAAAAAAGGTATATTTTATTAAAAACAAAGAGAAAGAAAATACATCTGGAACTTAGGCTTTTGCTAGATTTTAAAAGAGTAATTCCAAAAATCAAGTACCCAAAATAGCTTTCTTGGGGTTCAGCTTAAAGGTTACAAGCGAACAAAAGCATCTGGGGTTAGCAGAGAAGAGATCCGCAAGCCAAAGTAAGAAATAAACCTGATAGCATCTAACTAATTTCTTTAGTAAGCAGGCTGTTGACTTCTGAGTTTCATAAGTCAAAATTTGTTGGTAAAAAGTGTCTTTTGGTATTAGAAACAATTTATAAAAGCTCAAATTAACATAAAAGTAAGTTACATGGGAGTAAGAAAACATCTTTATTTGCACTAAACATAAATCATTAGCTCATTCATCTTGAATTCTGAGACCTTCTAAAACTGAGACATTATACAGAAGACATTTTGTTAAATTTTGAAGCTACTTTGTGATAACCTAGCAAAATGTTACATGTTGAAATGACCTTTCTGTTAGGAAAATCTCATTTAAAATGTTTTTGCTATAGTCAGTGAAAGTTATTAATTGATTTCAGTAGTCGTTTTAGTACTTTGATTATCTTCAGTCCTTTGAACTCAGGACTGCTTACTTGTGCTCAGTAAATTGCACTGAAGTACCATACTCATCCACCTTCACGGTCACTGTGACGTTCCCTTCTGGTGTTATCTGGACTGGTAGTCTGCTAGGTCACTCCAATCCTTGACTCTGGGAGCCAGCCTCACCCTGCTCTGCTGTGAGAACTCCACTCCTGGGCTGTTCACGCACAGCCTCTGGCATGGAACTTCTCCTTGGATTGTGCAACCGAATGACACTAGCCAATATCTCCGGTCCCAGACACTACCCTAGGAACCTCTGTCTTGCAGTGTCCAGTTATGCCTGCTGAATGCTGCAAGTTTATATCAGTTCATCAATTTAACAAAGAAATTGATATGTACCAGACTTATTATCCCAATGGGAGTTTCTGACACACTTCAGACCAAACACACTGCTGCAGATAGAATAAACAAACAGATTTATTAACTACAAAGATAAATTTAAGAGATTATAAGTCAAAGCATAACAATTTGGTCAAATGAAATAAAATTAAAATGTGTTCTGAGCTGGTCTTAACACTTTCAATGCGCCTACAAACTTAGATGTTCCTCACCACAGGCTGGCTGGTTGCTCTTCAACTTTGATCAGCGCTTCAGTCACTTGGTGGTGATGTGTGTAGATATAAGTGGAAGAGAGAGTGCATGGCAAACGTCTCTCCCTTTTATCATGTTCTTTCTTCTCTCTTGGCTTTGCCTCCACCCTTTCAGAGTCAGGTGAGCATTACCTCATTGCAGTTCCAAACTGAGCAAAGGAAGGGGAGTGACTCACTTGAGAGTCTAACAGATCCTTTTGTTGTTTCCTAGGCCAGCGTCTTTTGTTCCTGTATGTCCCATGTGTGCCCTGATGAGGTGTGAACTGCCTCTCTGTTCTTGGAGAGTTTTTGCCTGGGTTTTCTTTAAGCTATGAGGATACAATTTCAGCCTATATACATGAAATTATATATACTATATACATGAAATTATAACATAATCTTACTAAAACATTACTGTAACAATTACTATAACATCACTATAACAACCATGCTCAGTGCATCATAAGCCATCTGAAGACACCCAACATGACAAACTTTGCATTGGATACCACACAATCATTTTATAAAGATGATGGGGGCATAATGTGTTCCCCGAAGATACAGCGCATCACACTCACCTCCCCATCAAACCACCATACTTCAACTTTCCCTTTGTAGGCTACAGTTTCCTTTTGCGACCTCAGTAAAAATACTGTCACCTTACCTGCTTTCTCTGAAAAGAACTCTGCAATCTGCTTCCCAGAAGCTAGTTTCTAACCATAACCTTTCCCAATATTTTTCTTCCCTGTCCCTTCATCCACCAGTTCCGTACACTCCTCCATCAGGTCAAACTACTGACTCCTCCTCCCGCCTCTGTTTACCCACTCAAATATATGGTCCCACCCAGTGTGCCTGTCAGTTGCTGGACTGTTCCCATGCTATGGGACTCAATCCCACCTATCCTGTCAGCTGGAAACCTCCCTACAAATCTAAGTTGCGTTTCCACCTGACCTGTTTTCTCAATGTTTAATTTCCAGGTCTCATCTAAGATAGTATTCTAATGGCTAATGTTGTGATCTCAGAATACTCATGTTTTTTATTGTCACTCTGATTAATTCTTTGTCGTTAGTGCAGAAACATAACTAATTTGAGTTTAATTATTATTTATACAGGCTCAAAAGACTCAGAAACCACCTCAGAAACCGGCTCCTGCAGTAGTTTCAGTAGCACCAGCTGTGAAAGATCCATTGGTAAAGAAACCTGAAATTAAGCTCAAGCTGGATACCCCAACAACTTTCCTAGCATTCAAGAGGACAGAAGTCAAGGTGCTGTACATTAAACTCTCTCTCTAAGTGCTTTTATTTTATTGCATATATGAAATGTTCTTGCTTAAATTTTGTATGGCTGTTTTTTCCCTTGTCAGAACCTCACCTTGCTTTTTAATGTAATCAAAACCCCAGTACAGGCCCTTATCTGTATTCAGTAGTGCTGTAACATAGTGAATTTTCAGTTTCTTGACTTTTTGTTTTATAAGGAGGAAAAAAAAGTAGATTGTTCTGGTTTGTTTTTTTTAAATGTCATTTCTATAAAAGTGAGAAATCTTCACGCTCATAGAAAGGACAGCAATTCACATCCTTTCTTAAGTAACATGCATACATTTGCAATTGCAGGACTTCTCTTTGAGACTGGAGAAGCCCTGTTGCTTCTGTAAGATCTAATTTGTGAGATCCCTTCCTCTTCTATACCTTGTCTCATGTTTCTCCTTCTCAGGGTTATTTTTCTATGTTAAAGATTGTCATGAGGTGATAAAAGGAGATGAACTAGAAACTGCAGCAACAGCATAATAAATAGCTTGAGTAGCCTAACAAACTATGACCCCAGTCCAGCAAAGCACTTCAATGCAGGTGAAACTGTAAGGCTGTGTCAGTGAAGCTGTCTGTGGGTGCCAACTTGGGGGCAGACTGTCAAGAAGCAGGTCACAAAACCTCAAATGGGTTGTATGTTCTATAGTTAGATTTCACCAGCCACGTAACAAGTGGGAACTTCACAAACTCTGTAACAGCCTTACCACGGAGTCACAGACTGTCCCTTGGGCAGTCTGATCTATCTTGTCACCCAGGCAGGCCTGCCTTCGTGATAAATGATCTTTTACATCAAAAGTCAAAACAATATTCAGGTTACTCCCAGTCCCCAAGCACCAGACACTTACCCCAAGTCAGTTGCACCTCAGATCTCTTACCAAAGACGGTGCTGACAGTCAGTCCTGTAATAAACTAAGGATTTATTAACTAAGAAAAAGAAACAGGAGTTATTTACAAGGTTAAAGTAGGTAAACATACACACACGAATGTGCCAAAACATATTAGTAACTGTTACAATATGCAAGCTCTATATATCCTTTAGGGCTAATCCAAACCAATCAGCTTCGGGATCTTGCTCTTACTCAGAAATTTTGCCCTCTCTGAATTTCAAGCAACATAGTGATCACAATTTCTCTTTAACAGGGATTTTTATTCCCTTCCCCTGGCGTTCAAGCTGCAGTGGGATGAGGGCTTGTATGGGTACCCACTTCATGGGTGTTGGGGGAAGCAATCAGTAAAGACTTTTGTTCACTGATGCTCCACAATAGTTTGACTGGTGTCTATAGGCCTTCTTTTTTTGGGGAGGAGATGACACCTCTTGTAGTATTTCACACCTGGTAATGCTTGTCTGTTGGCTGTGGGGTTTACAGTGTTAGCAAGCATTTTTAAAGTTCTAGAGCAAATACTTAAATATTACCGTATAACATAGGATACAGATGTTATCATGCAGCATCCTACAAGCATTTCATGAAGTCTAAACACATTCTTGTAACTCTGATATCTATTTTAACAATGCTAATGCACAGGCAAACCAGACTGGTTTCCAGCTAGGCATTTGTCAGCATTCAGTGAGGCCCAGTGGCCTTGGCATGAGCTGGTCTGCCAATGTCACAATGTCTACCTTATGTGGGGCTATGCCAGCATAGCTAGTGTAGTTGCAGCATACAATGACAGAAGAAGTTTTTCTGCTGGTGTGCGAATCCTACCTCTCCGAATGATGTTGGTGATGTCAACAAAATCATTCTTCTGTCAGAATAGCTGTGTCAACATGGGGGATTTTATTGGCATAACTGTTTCTGTAGGGGGTTGGTTTTTTCACACCCTGGCTAACATAGGTGTGCTGATGTAAGTATTAGGTGTAGACCAAGCCTAAGCATGCTGAAATCAGAAGAACTATTCTTGTGCATAAAGTTATTCATATGTTTAACTGCTTTCCATGTATGGGAGCCCATATGGATAATATGATGCCTATGATGCAAACAAATATTTATGTGAATAACTTCATACATCTGAAAAGTTACTTGCATCAATAATTGCAGGATCAATGCCTAATTTCAGTCATAACTCTCAGCATTTAGAAACTGCATGGATGTGCTGGTGGGAAGGAGGAGGACTATGGGTTTGAGCAGAAGATAGGAGGGGAGAACACCTAAGCCTTAACTCAGACTCACTGAATAACTTTGGGTGAATTATTTAATATCCATATATCAGTTTTCTTCAAATGTAAACAAAGGTTAACTATTCACGAGTTGTAATGAAGATTAATTACTGTTTTAAAGCTAATTTAAGATGAAGAGCACTATGTAAGTGCTGAGTATTATTTATTATAGTGCATTAACAGAAACACTAAATGGAAACATATCCAGTAACTTTTGTGGACAGTTTAAGCTTGTATGTGGTGGGGGCATGGCAGGTACAGGAGGGCTGGGGGGAAATCCTGTTTTTTATAAAATGATCAAGGAACTCTGGTATCTGCATTATTTTCATTGCTTGGGATCTGATTATGTGATAGACCATCTGTTACCTTCTTAGAAAGCAGCTCCAGGTAACAGAATCTCACACAATCTAGTGGACTGCCTTTCTCATTTGTTCTTCACAAGTGTTGATCTTTTTAATTACTTCAGATAGACTGTCTTTTTATGGAGTTTAGTGAAGGATCATTGTGCCATTTGGTGTCCTGTTCGCTGGTTAGAAAAAAGGAAAGAAATGATAATACTAACTTCATTTTCAGTGAAGACAGAGGCTCTGCACCTGTCTCCTTTCCTTTCTCTGTGTTGCTTTTGACTGAGATGATCCAGGATGAAATATAAGAATATTCTCTAATCTGAAACTGAAGTCTGATCATAACCATTCTTGCTATGTGTTCAAAAATTACTAATATAAGATTGATTGATTTTAGACCACAGCAGCAATTTCGGGGAACTCAGCCGGTACCAGCGTTTCCTCTTCAGCAACCAGTGGCCTTACTGGATGGGCGGCTTTTGCAGCCAAAACCTCCTCCACCGGTCCATCAACCGCCAAACTGGGATCAACAGCACAGAGTACCAGTGGAAAACCTGCAGCCTCCTCTAATAACCAGAAACCTGTGGGTTTGTCAGGGTTAACAACATCTAAAACAGGGCTAGGGTCAAAAATAGCTTCCAGTAACAACAACACAAACCCTGTTCAACTAAAACCTCTTCCATCTCTGACTTTGGGGAAAACTGGTCTGAGTCGTTCAGTAAGCAGTGACAATGTCAGCAAAGTAGGTCTTCCTAGTCCTAGCAGCACGGCCCCAGGCAGCAGCAGCCAGGGGAATAGTGGGAATGGAAGCAGTAGCACAACAAGTAACAGCGGGAGCAGCACCAGCAAATCAAATGCAGATTCTGGCAATCAGTCACTGTCCCTAAAGGGCCCGACTTCTCAGGAATCACAGCTCAATGCTATGAAAAGGTTACAAATGGTCAAGAAGAAGGCTGCCCAAAAGAAACTGAAGAAGTAATAGAGCTGTCTGTTAATCTTGTTTCTGTGTTTCTTCAAAACAAAAATATATGTGAAGTGTAACATAATTCATTTAATAAATATCCATGCAGCTAATTTCCAGATTAGCTTTTTTTCCTATAACAGGGGTAGGCAACCTATGGTACGTGTGCGAAAGGCACCACGCAAACTGATTTTCAGTGGCACTCACGCTGCTCGGGTCCTGGCCACCAGTCCAGTGGGCTCTGCGTTTTAATTTAATTTTAAGTTAAGCATCTTAAACATTTTGAAAACCTTATTTACTTTACATACTAGAATAGTTTAGTTATATATTATAGACTTATAGAAAGAGACCTTCTAAAAATGTTAAAATGTATTACTGGCACGCAAAACCTTAAATCAGAGTGAATAAATGAAGACTCAGCACACCACTTCTGAAAGGTTGCTGACCCCTGTTCTATAATATGCTTAAGAATGTAAATCTGTGTATTTTCTCCATGTACAGCACACTGTAAATATACTGTATGCTTCAGATCTAGCGGACTAAACATGTCCCCTTTCTCAAGTTTGAAGAAATGTTTGTTCATATTTGTTTAAAGTTTGCATAGACAATGTATTGTAGCATTTGCCAGTGGTGATTTAATAATTAAGGATACGATTTAGTCACGGAGGTCATGGGTTCCGTGACTTTAATGGATTTCTGTGATTTCGGCTTCAGCTGTCAAAGGTGGGGCGGGGAGCCCCCGAACCGCAGCTGGTGCAGGGGCTGTGCCGCTGTCTCAGCCTCTATGGCAGTGGGGCTGGGACTGTCAGTCCCCTCCATGGGGCTCCAGGTGTCATTTCTTCCTTCCCTCCTCTTCCCATTATTTTTAGTGATAGTCATGACTTCCATGCAATTTTTTTTTATTTATTTTTATTGCCTGCAACCTGTCCATGACTTTTACTAAAAATAACTGTGACAAAATCTTAACCTTAGTTATTTTTAAGGATGCAGAATGGTTTATGATGTTACATTTGTTTCTACGTGTTCATAACTTTTGTAACAATTCTCCTTTGAGAACAAAACTTTCTTTATTTGGTGTCTGTGACTGACTTTGGGAAGTTTGATGAAAAACCTTTAAGGAGGTTGTATTCTGTATTTGGTACTACTGTGACCATTTCTGAAATGCTGTGTCCAGTTTTGGGGTCCGCACTTCAAGAAGGATGTTGAAAAATTGGAGCAGGTTCAAAGGGGAGCCATGAGAATGGTTAAATGTTTAGAAAACATGCCTTCTAGTGAGAGACTCAGAGTGAATCTATTTTGCTTATCAAAGAGAAGGATATTTACTGTCCATAAGTACCTACATGGGGATGGGGAACAATAATTTTGATAATGGAGGGTTATTTAATCTAGCAGACAAAGGAGAAATAAAATGGAAGGTCTGGAAGCTGAAGCTAGATAAATTCAGACTACAGATAAGGCAAAAAAAATTTGAATGAGAATAATTCTAACTATTGGAACAATTTACCCAGGGTTGTGGTGGATTCTCTGTTATGATGTTTACATTAGGATTGAATGTTTTTCTAAAAGGTGTGCTGTAATTCAATCACAGATATTGAACTCAAACAGAAATTATTTCAGGGAAGTCCAGTGGCCCGTGCTCTGCGAGAGGTCAGACTGAATTATCCGTAATGGTCCCTTCTGGCCTTAAAACATAACATGCTCCTTTTTTTAAGCTCAAATCACTCAAACTTCAGTATTTGTAAGTATTATATGTAGGGAAACATATTTTTATATATACACTTCATGAATTATACTTGATGCATTATCATTTTTAATCACGTTAATATAAGTATTATACATCTATTAACCTGTTACTTTCCTGAAGCTAAAGCATTTCTCTCACAGTGAGTTTTCAGTGGAGAAGTTGTGCAGAATTAATGAAATTGCAAATGAGAAAATTCCATAGGAAATACTATTATCTGAAATGGATTCCATGAAGAAACTATTTAAACATATATACCTCTATTGGAAGTGGCCATTTGAAAGAGCGCATTTCATTTTCAGCTATCAAGGAAGCTTATTAGCAGCCTTGTTTTGTTTTTTTCCATAACTCACCATGGCACAGAGGGGAGCAAGAGCATTAGAAAAGAGACATATAGGCTCCCTCACCTGAAAAAATGGAGGAGCAGATACAAAACATTAGTGTGAATGTTCTTTTGAGTTCACTGATGCTACAGAAAACCTTAAAAAAATCTGGTTTTAAGAGGCATGAAAAAATTGAAGTGACAGTGTGGTAGAGACAAGTATCTGCAGGTTTAGATCTTGAATTAAACACTTATATAACACTTTACTTTCTCCAGCTGCTGCAAAAGTGTAAGCCATTGAATCAATTTCTTGTGTTTTGGTGATGTGAGGAAGGGAAAGCTGAAGAAAAGACATGCCAAGTGTTAGCTTTCTTATGTATATTTCTAAAGCACCTAAAATCATGAGATTATTTTAAGTATTCCACGCTTTATCTACCAGCCACAAAACTCACAAGTTTTGCTTATTGCAAGGAAATAGCACGTCAGCATAGCGCAGGAAATGCAGCCCCAATCCCCTTAACTGTTCACCTTCCATCATAACAAGGATGATGATGATTTAAAATGTGTGATATGTTGAATTCAGCTTTTTCCTAGAAAAGACAAGACCTAAGAGACCTTCTGATTCTCAAGTAGTAGTTTTATTTAGTGAACTAAAGAAAAATCACTGTCAGGTGCTAGTAGAACTTCTTTTTCAACTGTACTACTTCCTGAAAGAATAAAGATTTTCTTTTCTCTTCTTTTTATTGTCTGTAAACTGCCAAAATAGTTTGAGTAACAGCACAGATAATAAAAAATGTGTATGGCCTCTGAATTATCCCTATTTCCACCCTCATTCTAGCACAGAAAGTTTTTTAATGACATCATAGGGTGGAGGGCGGAGACATTAAACCAGTTTTTTTGTGCAGACAAGGAATTTTTATTCCTTGTAAATGGTATTCTGTGGAAATGGCACATAAACTATGAAATGGAATGTAAAAAATAGTTTTCTTTTTTAGCAAGTTTACTCCTAAGTAAAGCATTTACTTCATTGGTAAAATTTATTCTGGCAGGAAAGCATCAAAATCCTAATTTGCAAAGTGGTCTTGGTGCAGCCTCTGAGCATGTCTATAGTTTTGCTTATGGATAAATGCGAGGGCCCAAAACCTTGAAACATCATATTATGTGGTTTGCTTTAGGTTTGTCTGGACTAGGGAAAAAAGTGTATTGTTTTTGTTTTTGTTAGCTAGTTTGAGATAGCTAACCCAATTTGAAATACCACTAAAGCAGCTCACCTAGATGTACTTTAATGCTGTTACAATTGTATTATCTGATAGGGAGTTGGTGCTAGGTTGCCTCCCTCCTCTTCCTTTTTGGAATATTAATGAGACTAGATTTTTAATACAAGACTGTCTCTTCCCATGTAGTCAGGCCAGGTCTACCTTAGAAAGAATTTGCTGATATAACTTTACCAGTAAACCCCACCAGTAGAGAGACAGATAATATCAGCAAAAGAGTTATTTTGCTGGTATAGATTGTACCAGCTCCCCAAATGAGATAAGCTATACTAGCAAAAGGACTTTTTTGACCATGTAACCGCATCAACACTAGGGAGGCATTGTGCTGATATAAATATGTAAAGAATCACTGCCCTAACTGACACATCATCAATAGTTTCCAGTGTAGACCTGGTCTAGGGCAAATGCTTAACTTGAACTCATCACGCACAAACTGTTGGAAAACAGAGGAGAATGCAGGAAACAACGGCTTCTCTGCTTTAGGAAGCATAATCAGGATGGAAGGAATAAAAATTCCACCTGTCTGCAAGAAGGGAATGTTCATTGTACAGTGTTGTTCAATGGAACCTACCTTACAGGCCAAGGAATCTGTTCTGTGACAAATGCAAGGCTCCAGAACTGTCATAAAGTGTGATCTATTATTTAAAGACTGGAGAGCTGGAGTTTGAGGTTCTAGGTCAGGGATCAGCAACTTTTGGCACGCGACCCACCAGGGTAAGCCCCGTGGCAGGCTGGGCTGGTTTGTTTACCTGCCGCGTCTGCAGGTTTGGCTGATCGCAGCTCCACTAGCTGCGGTTCGCCGTCCCAGGCCAATGGGGGCTGTGGGAAGCGGCGGCCAGCACATCCCTCGGCCCATGCCACTTCCTACTGCCCCCATTGGCCTGGAGCAGTGAACCGCAGCCAGTGGGAGCCTCAATCAGCTAAGCCTGCATACGCAGCAGGTAAACAAACCAGCCCACCGGGGGCTTACCCTGGTGGGCCGTGTGCCAAAGGTTGCCAATCCCTGTTCTAGGTTGACTCTGCATTATTGTGTGATTTAGAAGTAACAGCATCTCTCTGTCTTTGGCCAGATCTACACCTCAAATGTTTGTCAGTATAGCTGTGTGGTCGGGATGCGGAAAAAACTCATCCTCTAGCCGACATAGCTATGCTGGCAAAATGCCCACTGTAGATGTAGCCATGCCAACAGAAGAGCACTGCTTTTGGCATAGTTAATGTCACTTGGGGAGGTGGTGTTACTATATTGACAGGTAAAACTCCTTCTGTCTGTGTAAGCTGTGTCTGCAATAGGGAGCTCTGCTGGTATAAGTATACCAATAGAGCTATTCTGGTACAGTATTTGTAGGGTGGCCAAGGTCTTAGCTTATCCATCTTGTAAATAGGCGGTCTACTATTTTCCTCCCTCTGAGAGGTGTTGGGAGGCTTACTCTTCATAAATGGCCAAGTTCTGATCACTTTGCTTTCGCTGAATGCTACTTTATAAGTGGTTCTGCTGAAATTAATTGGGAATCTTATGGTGCAAAGTGCTATTCATTGTGAGAAAGCGTGTCAGAATCTGGCAGCTCTCTGAGAGCCAAGAGTGAAACATGCTTTTCGCTATTACAACTCATGATTGATCCTAGAGTAAGACAGAGAACTAATAATGTTCACAAATCAGTAGCCTAGATTACAGCTAGAGAAGGACAGAACCGAGCTAACTGCTGCACAGCAGTTTTCTCAGTGTATTTTTAAACCTTGTTCAGTGCCTAAATGACACTTTATAGATACTGATAGATTGATAAGATAAATAGAGACAAATGCAGTGTATTATCTGTTTGAAGCAACTGTTCATTTCCTCTGCTCTGCTACCATCATGATCACAGCATGGTCTCTAGTTGATAACAGAATGGAAAATAGGTCTTGGATCTATGTTCTGTTGTGCTTCATGCAGAAATATATTGTTTTTAAAAGAAGACAACACAAGTGCAAAAATATATTTATTATTACAATAATTTAAAAGGAGAATTTAAAAATTTGTGTGCAAACAATTGCTATAAATGGAATTTACAATAACAAATTTGGATTCACTCAGCATTATCATAGCTATATTTTCTATTGCAATTATTGGGTCCATTACTGCAGCCCTTTATCTTACAGGAAACCCAACCCCACTGCAGGACTGGGCCTATTATGTGCATTTTTTCTGAGCTTTCATAAAGTAAAAGCAGGAGTGTTCTTGAAGTTTAGATGTAGATGCTAACACATTGAAATGTATTAATTTAAAAACAAGTATTGGAAGGAATAATTCTCAATGTTGTTTTCACAGAAAAAGTGAATAATATCCTGTCTAGGACAGGGACTACAAACAAAAAGGAAAGTAGTGCAGTAGGTGGCTGCCAAAGATAAAACTTGAGTCCCTGTGTCACTGTTTGGCTTTGGAAAGTACTGGGCTTGAAATTGCTGTGCAGAGCACAATGGCATCACTTTAAAAAAAAATCTATTGAAGAAACAGTGTGACAAAGTTGGCACCCAGTCCTACAAACTGTTAAGCAAGTGCACAATCCCATTGACTTCAAGTAAGTAAAGTGCACGTGCGTAAGTGTTTGCAAGATTGGTGCCTTATTGGGTTACTAAACTGGAGTCCACTCTTACTCCATTGAAGTCAATGAGAGTTTTGTTGTTGATTAACAGGAGCAGGCCATTCAAACACTGAAGTCATGTCTGCATTAGAAAAAAATTGCCTCCCTCCCATCACACCTTTACTAAAACTGGTTTGCCTCCACTGATGTTATCAATGTAGGGAACCCTAATGTAGATGAGCCTCTAGTGTTTTAAGTACTGTCTCATCGAGATCTGCTTTAAGCAGGTCCCATTAGAATTTTTGCCAGATTCCTCCAGTGTAGGCAAGGCATTAATTCAGACAGCTTCTCATCGTCATCTTGGCAATGCTCTTGGCTTGAGTTTATTTATTTTAAAAACAAAAGTTGGCAAAATAAATATATTCTCATTCATTTATAATAGTTAAAACTGAACAAGGTTTCAGAAATGATCAAAGCCAATCCCATCAGTCAGTACGGAGTACATTACCATTAAACTTTTTGTGACTCCAAAGTGATTGTGATTGATGGAAGAAAGCAGATATAATTCAAGATACATAGATTATTTTTATCCTAAAATATACAAAATATATTCTGGGCACCAGCAGTTAAGGCTGGAGTTTTCAAAAGGGCCTGAGGGAATAGGCTCCCAAATCCCAGTGAAATTCAATAGGGCTTAGCTGTCTAACTCCCTCAGATTCTTTTGAAAAGCTCATCCTTTAGTACTAGAGCGCAGTCCTTCATTCCTTGTGAAATCAAGACACTTAAGCCAAGATTTTTAAAAGTGAGTAGTGATTTTGGATGCCATTTTTTTTAATATCAATTTGAGTCACCTGAAAAGTGGCTGATATTCATAGTGTGCACGCTCAGCACTTTCTAAAAATCAGAGACCTTTAAGATGAGTCAGGCTGGGCACACAAATACTGAGGCATCCAAAATCACTAGTCCCTTTTTAATGTCTTGCTCCCTAGTTCTTTCATTCAGCTACAGTCCCTAGCATATAAAGCTTCATCACTGTGCTTGTAGGAGTTTATTAAGCCTATTACACACAATTCAGCTACTTTAAAACAGTTTTCAGCTTCTGCAGATAGCAGATCCTCTCTAATTAAGATATTCTGAAATATAAGACATGCTGAGAAACTTCTTGTGGGGGATCTTTCCAATAACAAAACTTTTTTGTTGTTTGTAGTGCAAAATTAGTGCAGTTTGTTATTGGAGTATATTCAACTCTACGCGCAGGGCTTTGAGCCAATAGTCCCCATTAAATGTAATGAAGATTGCACAGCACCAAGCTGATATAACAGTCTACCCCAAAGATTTTGGTTTTCTACTTGACATAAAGACAATATTATTTACAATATCAACTGCATTCTGAACAGATCGAATGGGATGGTAACATTTGTTGAAGGGATGGAGACATTCCACTCATGGAAATTGCAACAGCTAGGTACAGTCCTGTGCATCACAAATAAGGCAGTGAAACCACATTGTTATTTATTTATCATTTGGATTGTGATCAATCACAGAAGTTCAAATACCAAAATCTGTATGTCCATACCAGTGAACTCTCAAGCCTTTTCTGTCATACAATGTACAGAGGGCTAAAGTTCCTCCATGACCTGCCACACCTCTCCTCTTTTGTGAGTTCAACAAGTCTCTCCCACTTTCTTGGAAAAATTAAAGCTAGATTTTTCTTTTAACAGACCTGTTTGCACTTCATGAGCAAATCTACCCTCTCTCATCCTTACTTTGCTTGTAGTCTCCTTTTTTTCTGAATCCTATTAAATGGTTTCATTCATTTTATCTTTAAATGCTACATTTGGGCTAGGGGAGCAGGAAGCATGCAGTCAGTGGCTTTGCCTATGACTGTTGCCAGTGTGTTGTTGACCATTCAGTCTGATAATCAATTTTCATTGTATTGTCACTATCACAGTCAGTCATCGATGTTGTAGAATAGAAAATACCTGACAAGGGCTTTTATGTTAGTAGGTCATATTTCAGGTCAGAGGTGGGCTGCAGGACTTATCTGATGACTACTGTAGTCCATAGGAGTCTTTTCACTGTGTAATGGATAGGAACCTATAAGAGCAGTATTGCAGTGATCACATCTTTCCTCATAATTTTGTATTTCCGTGTTCACTGATGATAAGAGTATTTAAAGCTACTTTAGTGATAACAAAGGTTGGTCCCTAATCCTGCAAACACCAGAAAAATCTAATGATTGCACAGTCAAATACATATAGTTTTTTTCCACTCTCCAATCTAATGGTCATATACTCCAAGAGTAATAGAAGCATCTGAAGGAGATACTGTGCCACACCATGAGTCCTGGCACCTCGATGCACTTCCTCAAGACATTGTTATCTCAATGACTAGACATACACTCCAAAGAGGTCACATAAGCAATAAAGCAGTAGTTTTCAACCTGTTTTTATTTGTGGTCCACTAAAAAATTTCAAATGGACATGTGGACCCCTCTGAAAATTCAACCTGTGGTCCATGGACCCTACCATAGACATCTTAGACTGAAAGCTGGCTGAACAGAATTCAACTATAAATGTTGCGTGTGCTCAGCATGGTATCTGATGCAATGTGAGAAAGGGCGCTAAACTGTGGCCTTCTATGGTAATGACAACACTTCCAGGTTTTGACCTGTAGGTGGGAGTATTCACATACTTTTGATTGATCAGAAAAACGGAATGCCTTTTCTAGGATTTAAAACTTTATTTTCATAGTCACCTTTCGCAGATCCCTTAGACATGGTCTGGGGACCTCTAGGGGCCTCAGATTGAAAACCACTGCAATAAGGCATTCAGATAAAGGCACCACTTGATTTTATTTTAAAGTCTAATAACTGCAAAAAATCAGGATTTGTCAATGTGCAGGTCTCCAAATATAAACATATTAGTGGGGCATATATCTAGAGCTATATGGTACAGATTTAAGTTATGAAAAATTACACTTTGTGCATGCTATATATGTCATTGTCAAAAGATAACTTGCTTATTTCTCAGCTAACTTTTTTTATTCCAAATTTGGCAAAGTGCACTTCTCTGAGTGAAGGTTAGGTACTTGCCAGGTTTTAAGTTTTAAAACAGCTCTTTTTGAGTGATCAAGTACCAAAAAGGACAATGTTCTTAAAAGACAACTTTTTTCATCTCTAATAATTAATAAATGGCTCGATAGACTTCCTGTAAATGTTCACAGCCCAAAAGTAATGTTCTGAGAATTAATAGGGACCTGGGATGGAATAGTCATCTCAGTCTGAACAATAGAGTCTTTACAGCAATCCTGATGACACAATTAATCCTTTTCCAAGGTTAATTCTCTTGGGTTCACATATTATTTGCTAAATATGTTGGAGAGGCACCCACAGAAAGGTGTAAGTTTAGCTTTACTTTGTATTTGTGTGTTAACTCCTGACTTATGAAGTATGGTACTAAGAGAGTGAATGAATGAGTAAAAAAATAGCAAGCTCTCCAGGACATTCATCAGAGAGAATCTTGTTAAACACATCCTCTTCCTCAGGTCTTGACAAAGTAATGGCTTTTAGCACATAGGAGTTCTCAGTGTAGCCTGTGTACCTCTCCAGATATTATAGCTGAGTTATAATCACTTGCTGCAAATATAACAGATTATTATTCTGACTATGAGTCTCTATTTCAGAGAAATTAGTCCCAACAATCCTTTCTGTTCCTATGCATACGTCATCTTCCCAAGATAATTAGCAGGTACATATCCTTGCTGTCCTTTGGCTTCTGCCAACCACCATTCTTTATTGCCGCTCAGGTCAGAAAACTGGAGTATCCGAACCCGCTGGTACTCCTGAAGACTGAGTTCCTGATGGCTTCTTGCTTGAAATGCATAAACAGCATAGAAAGTCTGAAAAAGAAACAACCAGCAGAAAGGAAACCTGAACTGATAAAATTTAACTATATTATGTCCCATTAATTTATCTTAATATATAAAATGTACTGAGAAGGGATACATTTTATATAAAAAAGGCAATTAATACAAAATAAAATGGATAATTTCAACAAAAAGACCCAACGAAATCCTCTGTAACAGGGTATTCTAGCCTTTTAAGATTAAAGGGGGTCAGAAGACCCCATTCCAGGGAGTTGGAATGAACAAAGGCCCAGAAAATGGCCTGGTAGCAGAAGAAGGGAAGTGGTCCAGGGAATAAGGAGTTGGATGGGAGGAAAATCCCAGGACACTGTTCCTTTAAGGGCCTGCTGTCAGGAGCCCTGTAGTGTGGGTTAGGGTTCCCCCTCTTTCAGTCTATCAGGAGGAATGTTCTGGTGAGGAGACAGACTATAGGCTACCTTCTCCATCAGAACAATGATAAGCTACAGCTGCTTTGGCTGGCCCCCAGCTGTAACAAGGTGACACCAAGGGTCAAGTTGGAGTCACTCACTGGAACTAGGGTGAGGAACCAGCAGCAGGAACTTAGACTCAGGAGTCTGTTCAGCAGCAAGCTCAGCAACTAGTTGCTCAGCTAGGGAGTGGGACAGGAGCAGGAAGCTTTATGCCTGGTGGTGTCCAAGCAAAAGTCTGCTGCCAGTCACCTGACCCAGCTGAGTCAGTGAGTGCAGCCTCTGGCAATGAGATGTTATCTGCAGTTCCCTCATCTGACTTGGTGGTGCAGTAGGTAAGGCTCTTGCGTAGCAACCCCGCAGATATGGGCATGAGTCTTATACCACCTGGCATGCTTAATGGAGGGATGATCCTGACTAGGATCCAACTGTGGTATCTGTTGGTCTATATTTCCCCTCCCCCACCCTTGTGAAGCACTATGATGGTTAGAGGGTAGAGGTTTGGGCGTGCACCAGCCATTTGTAAGGGAACAATGAGGTGGAGGAAACAGAACCTGGTTGCACCATGCTGCATATAAAGGACGTACAGTATCAGAATGAGCTAGGGAAACTAATATACAAAATATATTCTGGGAACCAGCAGTTAAGGGAAAATACAAACAAGAAAAATTAGTCAAAAAGTATCGTATGTTGAGGCTACCAAAAGGTAGCCACTGCAGAAAATAGAAAAAGAAAAATACATTGGGCAGGGAGGAGAATATGAGAGGAATGGGAGATGATATATTCCTTGTAGATAGAGGGAAATTTATAACACTCATTAAGAAGTAATTAACTGCACCTTGCAGACGTGGAGAAAAAATGAAAGGATTAAAATCATAGCAAAAGCATCAGAAAAATATCTAAAAATAGACAATCTCTCAATAGACCGTGTTCATCCAATTTTAAATAAAGGAAATAATACAGCTTATTAAAGGTTTTAATGATCCTTAGCTGGAATCCTCATAGTTTAATAATGTATGGAGAGGAATTTAAGAAAGGCATCTTTGAAATGGGAATAAAGGCTGATGTGATATGTGTGCAAGAAACAGAGCTAATAAATAAACTTGTGTTCAATCTACCAGGATATGATATACTCTAGAGGAATCAAGTGGCTACCAGAGGAAGGGGTGAGAGGTGTATATATTCATAAAAGACTTAGCAATGTCAAAAGGGTGTGCAGAAACTACGTTTTTAATATAGTGCTACTGAGATTCCCATGCAGAACAAAAACATAGATTTTTGTTTATAAGCCATGTAAAAATTAGTTATTTTAGAACTAGAAAAATTAGTTATTAATGTAAAAAACCCACTCACAATTTGTGGCAATTGTAACAGTCATAATGAAATATGGGAAAGTAAGAAAACCATGCTTAGAACAATTTATTGATATACATAACCTGCTGCTAATGAATGCAGGAGCACCTTCTAGATTTAATTCAGTGAATAGCTCCATTTCTGTTTTGGATCCAGGAACTACAACAAATAACATAGCTAGTAAATGCAGCAGGGAATTTTATAAAGAAGACAAAATGGGAAGTTATCACTTCCCTATGCATATTGATTACCAAGGTTGAGGAAATGTCAAAAACACAAGAAGAGTTCCTAGCTGGAATTTTCAAAAAGTTGACTGGGACCTTTTCAAAATTAAATGTGATAAATATTTTTGCAGTAAGTATACAAGTAGCAACCTAGGAGAATTCTATGATGATATAATAAAAAGAATTACAGCAGCAGCTGATCTGGCCATCTAAAAAACATCAAATTCCCCCCAGTGTAGAAATCCAGTTCCCTGGTGGAATGAGGATTGCAAATTAGTAACCAAGGGAAAAAGTAAGGCATACAAGCAAGCAAAACACACAATTAATAGTCCAGACTTAATTAATTATAAAAGGTGTAAGATGGTGGCACAAAGGATTATCAAAAAAACAATAAAAAAAGAAAGTTGGAGAAATTTCTGTGGGAAATTGACAAAGATTCAAATCTCTCAGAAATATAAGCAAACTCACAGAATGAATGGAATTCAAAGTAAAAGTAAATGTATAGCTGTTCTTATTGTAAACAGTGAAACAGATCTCCATTTTAGGAAAAGCAAACATTTTAGCAAAAGAATTCCAAAAGGTCAGTAGTGATCTGATTCAAAACAACGAGTTTCATGAAAAAAAAGAAAAAAAGAAAAAAAGAGGTTTATTGAGGATAACTGTGAACTATTAAATGGCTGGAGAGAATATACTGATGATGCATAAAAAATTTAAGTATGCAGGAGCTTATTGCAGCCATTAGGAAAAGGAAAAATACAACTCCAGGTAAAGATAATATACCAGAAGTAATGAAATGCTTCAACACAGGTCAGAAGGGAGTCTAAAGATTCTATTGCAGTTAATATAATGATATATGGGAAAAGGAGTGCTGCCAATGGAATAGAAACAAGCTTTGCTGAGACGTTAGTAAACCAGGCAAGGTACATACAAGACCAGATGCTTACAGGCCTATTGCCCTCACATCATGTATGAGGAAAATAAGGGAAAAAATGATAAAATGTAAGATAATGAAATGCTCGGAGAAAAATGAGGTTCAACGTGGTTTCAGGAAAGGAAGATGCACAGTTGAGACTAGAAATGGAGGTACAAAAAAATATAAAGACTAAGAACTTGATGATAACAATCTGCCTGGACAGTGGAAAAGCAGAATACATGTTATGGCGGGAAGGGAAGGCCTCCTATATAAAGTAGCCAAAATTGAAATAAAAGGGAGAATGTTTGGTGGATAAGGGACTTTTTAAGTGACAGAACGATACATGTCAAAGTGGGAACAGCTTTATCGAAAATGGACAGGCTTACAAGTGGAACTCCACAAGACAGAGTTATCAGTCCTACTTTGTGTTCCATTATGATAAATGACCTCCCAGAAAGTATGCAGATGGGAATAGGTATTTCCTTTTTCACAGATGACTGTGCTACATGGACTAAACATAAAAGACAGAGTAGCCATGGAAAAGACAAACAAAGCACTCCAGAGAATTTCCAAGTGGGTAAATAATTGGGGATTTAAATTGTCACTGGCAAAAACCAAGAGAATACTTTTAACAAGGAAGACCCTGGGTTGCAGGGTTTGGTGGCAAAGTTTCTGTTTTATTATGCCCCATTCAGGTTCTGGGTTGCCTGAGGAGGCACATACCCCTCCTCAGCCGCCCTGGAACCTGCATGGGGCATATCAAAAATAGCTTCTAACAAGACACTTTTCTGCTGGGTGAGTTGGGTCCGGGGAGGGAAGGCATGGCATAGCTTTGGCCAGCCCAGGGCTCCTCTTGGCAGGGGAGAAGGGCTCCTGGGGCTTTGGCCAGCCTGGAGTTCAGGACTTGGGGGTGGCGGGGAGGCTTAGGACTGCAGCCAACTCGGTGCTCCTCCAGCCAAGGGGAGGGGGACACTCCAGGCTGTGCTTTGGCCAGCTCAGGGCTCCTCTGAGGGGCAGGGGTGCTCAGGGCTTCTCCGGGCAGGGGAGAAGGAGGTTTGGGGCTCTGGCTGTGGGCAGAAGGGCCAGAACTGGGGGCTAGGCTCCCCAAAGGGGGGCTCCACCCACCGCCCATGACAGTAGCACAGATTCCAGTACATAGTAGAATATCTAGAAATGAGATGGCTGACAGAACAGCAAAACATGTTCTTAAAAAATGAGGAGGTACATAACCTTAAATAGACAAGAATTAAAAAATGTGGTCATGAAGGAGTTTGCAAAGGAGTGGCAAGAACTATGCATTAAGGAAACAAAAGGATGAAAGTTCTGTGATGTA
The DNA here is from genome assembly GCF_003597395.2 of Chelonoidis abingdonii. Taxonomy (NCBI): domain Eukaryota; kingdom Metazoa; phylum Chordata; order Testudines; family Testudinidae; genus Chelonoidis; species Chelonoidis abingdonii. The sequence goes on from NC_133773.1 coordinate 33,501,015, forward strand.
TGCTAAAAAATCAAAGATAATACTCTATACTATACAATCATGGTGGAAAAAATGAAGTAGTAAAGTTTAAAGTGTTAACAGGTCATTATGCCTTAAATATTAAGTTAAACTTATTAAAAAGACATAAAGACAGACTGTGTAAAGTGTGCAAAACCAAAAAAACTGTTGATCATGTTCTCTGGCACTGTCGGTAACATTCCATAGAAAGAAACTTTCTTTATGAAAAATTGAATCGACTTGGAATCAAAGATTTTTTCCCTACAGGAACTAGTGAGAATGTCAGGGAAATGGAATAATGCAAAAAAGGTCTTGCTGTGTTTCCTTAGGGATACTAGAGAGAGAGAATAGATTAAAAAAAAAATATAACATGGCCTATAATGATTGAAAAAAGTGGTGGCCATAGCCTTAGGTAATGAGGGTGCTCCACCAAAAACAACAAAGGAGACAGTGAAAAAGAAGGAAGCCAGGGTTAGAGGGCTGAGCTCCAGCCCAAAAGGCTGAGTCTGGTGGCTTTGGGTAGTGCAGATTGGGAAAGAGGAAGATCTATCGGTATGGCAGAAAACCCATGGCTGAGTATGAATTTTTATGTTATTGTTATGGACTTTATTCTGGGAACTCTTAAGGATTGCATGAACATCTTCTGTTATTAAACTAGTGTTAGGTGGTGGGTCCTATGAGCCACAACAGAGACTGTGTGTAATTCTTTTAAGGAGTCCACAAGTGGGGGGCTAACAGGAGCAAAATGCCTGCAAGGCCATCTCTGGCCACAAGGGGGCAATAGGTCATCCCCAGAAAAACCAAGCTCAGCCCTTTAAGTAACTGCTGAAAAGAACCAGACTAAATAAATAAGACTGAGCTAGGGTAGGTCCCAGGCATTTAAATCTAGCAGCTGCTAACTTGAGCACTTCAGTTCTCTCAAGCACCAGATGTTCTATAAGGCACACATTGCAGCAACCAGTTCTAGATAAAGACATAGGCTTCCTTAGCAGAAAAGAATGGTCACGACCTTCTTAGTAAAAATAGATGAAAACAGCACAAAGTACAGCTAGTTGCTTTAGTAGGGTTTACTCTAGCTCTCTTTGTAAGGGCGGGGAGGTGGCTTTACTGTCCAGGAGCAGCTAGAGGCATTGGGTCCGCATGGGATGTTGCAGCTCCACTCTTCTTTCAATTCAAGGTTATGGCTAAATCCCACAATTTAACCCTTAAGCATGTATTACCTTTTCACACATTGTGTGGTTCATTAAAAACCCAACGAACATTACACCAGAGGGCCTGGAGGGTAAGAATGTTGTGTGAAATCGTATGGCATTCTAATAGATTAGAACTGTCCTTCTATAAACTAAGGTTTCCCCTTTAAATTGTAAGCAGTAGTGCACAACTTTTATATTTGGAATAGGAAAAACAGATATAGATAGATATGCTGCATGTATTATGCTTACATGTTGATCATCCACATCGTGATCAGTCTCTGTCCCATTAATTGCAGGTTTTTCACATAGGCTATTATTAGATGAACTGCTGTCACTCCTCCTATGTCCTAGATTTCTTGCACTGCTATCATTGGTAGGCCGTGAAGAGACAAAAAGGCTGATATTATCGAAATCGTCATCACAGAAACTGGTTTCTGCTACATTCTTCTGCACCTTGGCTGGATTGTAGGGCTTCAGGAAGGAGGAATACACATACCCTTTATGAACTAGATATCAGATTAAAAAGAAAAGAAAAATTATTTCAAATATGTTTCAGTCACCTGTTTTTTACAAACTGTTGATCTGATAGAGGTAAACAGATGGGCCCAGACTGAAAAGAAAATCAGTAGCCAAAAGGAAAGCTGTTATTAGGATGTTTGTGCAAAGGACTTACTTCCTGTGTCAACACGCCACCTGCTTGTACTTCCAAAGGGATCTTTTTGCTCAACAACAGCCACCAGCTCACCTTCATATAAATCAATATCAAATTCCTGTGTGGCATTGCATTTACGCTTAGCTTGATATAGTGATTCTGTGCTGTATGTAGACAGTAGCTTAGACCTCTGGCTCTCTGTCTGACGTGGTGATTCAGGCTAAAAATGGAAAAAAAGAGACACAACATTAATTGGGAGCAATGTATTTTAAGACTTCTAGATTAACAGCTATGTACAAACGAAACTAATGCACACCAGTCTGATTGCAGCAATCTACATTTGAACAGGCAGAGCATGCAATTCCATGCCCATTGGACAGTTAGGAGTATAATTTCCTCAACTGTGCCTTCAAACCTGTGAGTTTTGTGTGCACAGTAGGTGTGTGTGTTCACCTGTTGCACTAATGGCTGAAACTATAGTCACTGAAGGATAAAAAAACCTTACTGGATGTGAACTGTCAGGTATTTGGTTTATGCAGTGTTGCTGTAGCTGTGTTGGTCCCAGAATATTAGAGAAACAAGGTGAGTATGGTACTATATTTTATTGGACCAACTTCTGTAGGTGAGGGAGACAAACTTTGAGCTTAAACAGAGCTGTTCTTCAGGTCTGGGAAATGTACTCAAAGTGTCACAGCTAAACACAAGGTGGAACAGATTGTATAAGTAGTTAACATATATTTCAAGTGACCATTCAAGGTGAAGTGACCCATTAACACCTCTCCAAGTCATAGCAGGAAAAGAAATAAAAGGTGGGTGGGGGGTTAAGTGGGTTATAGATTGTAAACCATAAATCCAAGGTCTTTATTCTGTCCATAATTTTTAGTATCTAGCAGATTTATTAATTTAAGCTCCCAAGCTCATCTTTGGAAGGTGTTGTGCAGGTTTCCTTTGAGAATGAAGACAGAGAGGTCAGATACAGAGTGATCACTGTGTGAAAAGTGTTCGTCCACTGTTTTTGTCTCTTATTTTTCTGTGTGAGTTCACTCAAGAGCATAGTGAAATGAGACAATCACTGTTCTCTCAAACAAACTCACACTGAAAAATTATTAAAAGACAAAATCCTGTGAGTGAACACTTTCACAAAGCGATCACAGACCTGAAGAACTCTGTGTAAGCTCAAAAACTTCTCTCTTTCACCAACTGAAGCTGGTCCAAAAAGAGATATTACCTAACTAACCTTGTCTCTCTGTATCAGTGCACTTACAATTCCCATGTAAAATGACTGAAAGCATTTTGAAGTAACCGAAAAATTGGCAGACATGTACTGAGGTCATATAACATATTACAAGGCAGGAACCAAGGCAGGAGCCTTGGACTGTGATATTATATTAAATGACATTGCTATATAAAAAGGAAGGTATTAAGTGGCACTCCTGCAGTTCTGTGCACTTCTAGACTACTCTGTGTGCTAGGTGTGTCTGAATTCCATGGTAGATTTTTCAGCTCCTACTCTAGCTATATAAAACCATCAAATCCACTCACAAAACTTCAACAAAATGAACATTGCAAGATTAATGTCTGTGTGAGAATATTTAACAAGTGAAAAAACTATGACATGCATGCGCAGTCTTAGGCTGGGTCTAGACTACAGAGTTAGTGCCTGGGCATAAATGCTTTATGTTGACCTAACTATGTCAGTGTCGACACTACGCTACAGCCTTGCTCCTGCTGAGGTAAGTGCCCTACTACTCCAACGCAATAACTCCACCTCCACAAGAGGCATAGGGCTCATGTAGGGCTAGTGTCTGTGTAGACACTGCGTTCCTTACGTTGGCTGATGGCTGTCTGGTCATGTCTCAGCTGAAATTGACAAAAAAGCCAGCTCCCAGCTCCCCAGTAGGGCTGTTGCCAGGTCTCCCCTCTAAGCAGGGCTACCACCCAGGCTCCCGGCTTGGGCTGCCACCCAGGCTCTTCACTGGGAGCTCTGCTGCTCCCGAAGCTCCCGATACTCTGGATGTAGATCTCCCCACCAGAGAGGAGAATCCCCACATGGCTTCCTTCCCCCCACTCCCAGCTGGTACTGAGAGGGCAAGAAGCCCCCAGGGACAGCGGGGCCCCCAGTAGGGAGCTGAATGGAGCCGAAAGCCCTGGCTTTCAGCCCTCCATGTTGCCCCTCTTCAGTCGATGGAAACCTCCCGGTGAGGACGCACCCCATCAAAGAAGAAGGGTAGTGTGGACATCAACCACCACAGTAACTACTGCGATAGCTGTAAGTTGACCTAACATAGGTCAATTTAAGATTGTGGGCATAGGTGCCTACTCCGTGGATGCTCTGGGGCTGGAGCATCCACAGGGAAGAAATGTGGGTGCTGAGCACCCACCAGCAGTTCTCCATTGGCTCCCCCCCCGACATCCTCTAGTGCAGGGGTAGGCAAACTACAGCCCAGGGGCTGCATCTGGCCCTTCAGACATTTTTATCTGGCCCTCGAGCTCCTGCCAGGGAGCGGGGTCCGGGGCTTGCCCCACTTCTCGTGTGCCATGGCTCCGCACAGCTCCCAGAAGCAGCAGCATGTCCCCCTCCAGCTCTTACACATAGGGCAGCCAGGGGGCTCTGCACACTGCTCCCGCTCCAAGCACTGCCCCCATAGCTACCATGGGCAGGCAACCATGGCCAATGGGAGCTGCAGGGGATGATCAGGAAAAGTCTCAAGGTGATTACGTGACAAAAAGCAAAGATAACAAAAAGACAACAGAAAATCACCAAAGAGTAACTGGTTACTGTAGCACTCTCATCCCAGGAATGGAGGTTTAAGTTCAGGCCCCAAAAGCAAGGGACCAAGCTTGGATCCCCAATTAGGAGGTCAGACTAGATCATATGGTGGACCTTTCTGGTCCTAAACTCTGTAGGCCCCAGGAGAATTGAAAGATGATGCCTTTGACTCATGTTAAATTTTCACTGACAGAGGCATGATACTCACCTGGATAGGGGCAGGTTTCTTCTTTTCAAAGCTCAGCTTTCGCTCAATAAATGTTGCACTGCTGTTTTCCTTTACAAAATTTAGATTGTGAAACTCTTCTAACACCTGATTTTGTACTTCACAGATACTTGAGGAAGACAGCTGCAAATACACAGTAAGATTATCTCTCATGTACATTACATAGAATAGAGAGGTAAGGAACAGTAGCTCTAATCTAGTGGATCAAGCACTAGGACTCATGAGTTGTTTTTATGGTTTCTGATAGTGCCCACAAGAAGCTAGGCATCAGGCGGATATAAAAGAAGGCATGATCTTAAAATGATTTCTGTTCAGAGCTTGTCTATACACAGAAGTGCTATCAGTTTAATTTAAATCAGTTTAAAAACCAGTATCTATTTAACTCAATATGATTTAAACTGGTCATGTCAGTTTAACGTGTCCCTGTGGTGTTGGATCTATGGGTTTGGCTCAGACCTATCCCTAATTTTAAACATGATGTAAACAGCAAAACTCAAAAGTGACACTGGGAAAATCCCCATTGAAAACAATGCCTAGTATAAGCAGCTTTCCCAAAAACATAAAAGCCCTCTTTAATGATGTAGGGCTTGTCTACAGGAGGAAGTTGCACAACGGTAGCTTAAACTGTGAATTTATACTGATGTATTTAAAACTGGTGTGGAAGGCTTATTTTGGATTAATTAAATCTGTTTTCTAATTGATTAAAACTGAATGGAATAAGCCACTCTTATAATGAAATAAGTGTGTCCCAGGGTACGTCTACACTACGGGATTATTCCGATTTTACATAAACCGGTTTTATAAAACAGATTGCATAAAGTCGAGTGCACGCGCCACACTAAGCACATTAATTCGGTGGTGTGCGTCCATGGTCCGAGGCTAGCATCGATTTCCGGAGCGTTGCACTGTGGGTAGCTATTCCGTAGCTATCCCATAGTTCCCACAGTCTCCCCCGCCCCTTAGAATTCTGGGTTGAGAGCCCAGGGGCTGATGGGGCAAAAATCATTGTCGCG